>NC_046157.1:57019614-57262114 GCF_011064425.1 Rattus rattus | reverse complement strand
AAAACATACACATGTGACTGTGTGACCCAGTGAGCTGTCTCCTGGGGACTGGCATCTAGTGTTGGCAGCTCATGGCCTTTCTGGTGTTCTTGTTCTGTTCGGTTCTCTATCAGGCACATACTTCCAGAGCAGACGCTAGGCTGTCAGTCAACTCTCTGAGATTTGGATGAATGTTCTCTACAATGCTGGTGGCCCTGGGTGACCATTAATCTTCCCTTTTGGTTCTTATTGAGTTAATATCTTGGATTTGAAGGCCACCTACATGGATGATTTCTAGGGTGAAATCTGATAGAACAGGGAAGGGTCAGGGCTGAGGGAGGAAAACGATCTGCTAGAGTGACTAGCAGGATCCAGACCTCTGAAGAGTTAGGACAGCAGCAGCTAGGAAAAACATCCCTGCCAGCCCCATGCTGCTTATACTGTTTACCCTCTGTCGAGAGCAGTGACTGGGGTTAATAAGCAGTTATGGTAGGTGGCGGGGGTAGGGGTGGGTCAGTAGGTTAAGGACCTGAGCTCTGTGGCCAGAACACACACACACACACACACACACACACACACACACACACACACACACACACACGCACAGGACCTGAGCTCTATTGTCTGTAAGCTTCCCTGTCCCACAACACACAGAGAGGAAAGAGGGAGGGAGGGAGATAGCTGTGTGTGGTGTTGTGTTTATAATTTCAGGATCTTTGGGGTTCCTGGCCAGTCAGTCTAGTTCAGGTGGCGAGTTGCAGACCAAAGAGAGACCTTACCACAAACAGAAGGTGCAAAGATCTAAGGAACGGAAGCTGCCGCTGCCCTCCGGCCTATACATGTGTGCCTGCACACACATGAACAAAAAGAAAGCGAAAAGCAGTTTATGCCAGTGACTTGGGTAAGTTCGGCACAGCCTCAGCATTATGTCACTTAACAGAGCTGTAGTCAGTCTTCAAAGTAAACGTCACCTCTCGGAAATACTTTATGTGGTGGCCTCTTAGAAATACATGTGTTATTTCAGGGTATGAACACTGACTAGTGGTCCGTTCATACAACATTCCTAGTCAAACATCACGGCTACACCTAGCCTGTTGAACAGCAGGGCTCGAGATGAGAGAGTGTGGGCTGTTGGTGACCATTGTCCTTCTGGTCATGGGAAACTTGGCACCCAAAGCTAAAGTCACCAGAGAAGAGGAACCTTAGCTAAGAAAATGCCTCCTTAAGATTAGACCGTACACATGCCTGTATGCGGGACATTTTCTTAACTAGTGATTGATAGGGGTGCGGCCATCCCTGGGCCAGTAGTTCTGGCTTCTATAAGAAAGCAGAACAATGCCCCTCCAAGACCTCCACATCAGCTCCTACCTCTCTTTGAGTTCCTGTCCTGACTTCTTTTGATGAAGAATAGTGATGTGGAAGTGTAAAGGAAATAAATTCTTTCCTCCCCAGGTTGCTTTGGTCATGGTGTTTGAGCACAACACTAACCCTGACTGAGATAAGGACGAAAACCTGCCACTCAGTGCTCTATGTTGGTACCACGTGTAGTGAGGCAGGGAAGGATTACGATCCAAAACCCATTTCTTTCTCCTCACCACAACGTCAGAAAGTCTTAGTAAGTCAGAACACTGTAAATCAGAGACCGTAGGTAAAGACTGGTATAAATTCATGTGGCTCACGTCTCAGTATAAATTAATAATGTTCAATTTATTATGTCAAGAATACATACAACTACGCCCTCAATTTTCTACAAAAACTTGTATTTTTACTAGCACATATATACACTGAGTTTTAAAACTTTTGAACTTTTAAAGGATCGTTTGAAGTAGAAAATAAGTGGATTTTGGTGCGTATGAGGTGGAGTTCAAGATCCTGTATTGTAAACAAGAACTCCTCCAAATTATACTTTACTTGGTCCCAAGTATGCATTGAGACACAGTGACTTCCAGGATACCAATTTCCATGGAGGGTAACTTTTCTTCCTAAGTGGTTTCTAGATAAGACTTTCAGATTGAAGTATTTACAGCAACTGAATTAAGATCCTGAAAAATGTGGATACTGTTTACTGTCTGTGGGGTGAGGGACAGACATGCAGAAATGGCAGGACGAACACTTGAGTGACCGGGAACCTGCCAGCTTAGACATGTGCCTCTATGAGTGACTCAAATGTCTACAGAGGGCTCCCCGTTCTGCAAGGTCACTTTTCTTTAAAGGAAAACGCATCTCATTTCTTCACACCCCAGGTACTGAAAACTCTGATTTCTGAAGAACTTTGGCAAGATGTGAAGAAGCCCTCCACCCCTGACCATTTGTGGTTTCTGATTCTGATCAAACCAGTTAATCACCCTAGATCCTTAATCTGCCAACAGTGAGGGTCCTGCATCCTTTCAAGTTCCCTTGCAGAGCTGTTAGCAGCAGGGTGGATGCAAACCCTTGCTGAATGTGGGAAAGGAAGCCAGCCTTTCTCTCTCCACATCAAAGAGAGCAGACTGCCAAACCTCTCACAGTTTCATACAATGTTTGACTTACAGGGCGATGCCTGGCTTATCAAAGGACAGACTGTGTTTTTAGCAATCCACAGATAGCCTTGGCTTGAGCTTTTCCTCCTGCACCTGAAGGAGATACTTTCTGCTTTAGGTATAAGAAGGCTTCTACTTGGGGTTGGGGATTTAGATCAGTGGTAGAGCGCTTGCCTAGCAAGTGCAAGGCCCTGGGTTCGGTCCCCAGCTCCAGGGGAAAAAAAAAAGAAGGCTTCTACTTTAGGTGGGAGAAAACCAAACACTCAAAGCAAGACACTGGCTCCCTGACAAAGGGAAAGAGGGAATGTAAGCACAGGCTCAGCTCTAAATGCACTCCTACAGGCCTGACTGCTCCATTACAAAACCTTTCCCTTGCCTTCCTTTCCTCTGCCTATTTCTCTTCAGACAGCTTTCCCCTACTTTGCTCAGGATCGCAGACACTGCCAGCAGCAGGCTGCAACTGGCTCAGGTTGGTTCTTAGGAGTAAACTAAACATTAGGGTTACTGCTGCTCTCTGATATCCCCAGAATCGTATACTGCATGGGTTTTCCTTGAGACTTTACCTGGGGATGTTCTGAAATCTAGAGCTTTCAAAGCTTCTGAATTTTCAGATCTTTGAACGATAGCTAGTTAAAACTGGTACCATTGTGCCCCAAATTTGAAGAATTCTGAAATCTAAAACTGAATGCTAACATTTCCAATCCCAAATATTTCGGATGAAAGATCCCCAAAGTACAATGAAACAAATAGAAACTCAAAGAATTTGTAGACCCCATTTTAGCTGATATTACCTACTCTAATAAATCTGAGGGGAAGAAGGTGGGTAGCATACTAGGAAATGCTCCTCTCCTTTACACAGTTACATATAAACTAAGAGCTCTAAGCTCAGGCAAGCATGTGTAAGAAGCAGGAGGAAGAAAGCAGACTCCATCATGCTCATAGATCACTTAGGCTCAACCACTTCCACGGGTATTTCCTGAACGTTAGTATTCACAGTCAACACTGCCTACTGCGGTTGCTCTAAACTCTAAGGAGGGTGGGGCAGGGAGCCTATGGGAGTTGAGAGAGAGAGAGAGGAACTGAGTCTTTGGATAGCTTTCATCCTTTACATTCTATAGTTTTACAGGTAACATTGCTCATGAGGGAGTATTAGCATGCATGATGCCTGTGCATGCTCTTGTATGTGAACACAGGCATGTAGATGCCATGGTGTGCAGGTGGAGGTCTAAGGACAACCCCAGTTGTCAGTTTCCACTCTCTGCCTTCCAACCTGTTTGAGAAAGGTCTCTTGTTTTGGCTTACGCTTATGTCTTTTGAGTCCGCCTCCCATCCTATCCCTAGGAGCATAGAAATTACAGATGATGCTGACAATGCCCAGTTTTACATGGGAGGGGTGGGGGATTCAAACTCAGGTTCTCATGCTTATGCAGTCTGTGATTTACCTACTGAGTCATTTTCCCAGATCACCAGTCCTAAAAAAGATCTAACAATTGTAAAAGCAACTTTCTCTGAAGACAAGCTGTGTATCTACTTGCCCATTACTATGTCTAGACCTTGAACATCATTACTATAATACTAAGCACTATCACTGTAGACTGAGCATCATTACTATAATACTAAGTACTATCACTGTAGACTGAGCATCATTACTATAATACTAACCAAGCACTATCACTGTAGACTGAGCATCATTACTATAATACTAACCAAGCACTATCACTGTAGACTGAGTATCATTATTATAATACTAACTAAGCACTATCACCATAGACTGAACACCGTTACTTCTAGATCTTACATTTCCTCCAAAGGTCCATGTATTAAGGGACGTGTCTGCAGCCCAAGTTGGTATTGGGTGGTGGCAAGATCTTTAAGAGATGGGACCTATCTGGAGGAAGTTAGGCCACTGGGGATTTGTCTTTAAAGGGGATTCTCTTTTACAGTTCCCTCTTCCTGTCTTTGCATTCTCCTGGCCACCACAAACTAAGAAGCTCTTCTGGCTATAATATAGTTGCCACAAACCCAAAGCAATAGGGCTGTTAGACTGTAGACTCAGACTTCTGAAATATAGATATAGTATAAAATAAAGCTGGTCTTTTAAGTTTATTTATGTTAGTTATTTAGCCACAGAGATAAAAGTTGACATGTCTATTCCCCACATTGCTGGATTATTAGGCTGGGAATGAGGTCAAAGAATGTACATTTCTAACAATTTCCCAGTGATGCCGCTGCTGCTGGTCCAAGGCCACACGATAGCTGTTTCTATTAATTATCCCTTGGCTATGGGCATATTATCAACCTCAAAAGTCAACACTGAGATGGGGAACTTGTCAGTGTATCCAGGGCTAAGGACAGGATGTCAGCTTGCTTGCAATGTCAGACTTGGCAATGAGAAGAAAGGAAGACCACTGTCATGCTCTTAGCACTTGAGATGCTGAAGCAGGAAGACTGAATTTGAGAACATCCTGGCATACACAGGCCTGCTTCCAAAACATATAAATTAATACTCTAATAAATTAAGGGAAAAGCCACATGCATTGCTTATCTAGGATTATTTTGAGAATTGAGCAAGACTTAGGAGGCTAAAAAATGTTTGTGATCAAAATGAAGATAGCAGCAATAATATAAAGAGAAAAAAATATACAGAACTTCTCATTAAATTACTTGTTATCCTTTCTTTGTATATTTGAGTGGAAGCAAATGAACTGTGCTTTCACAATCAAGAAGTGATATCCTCTGTGGGCAGAGGAGGCCACTTCATGGGTCTGACTTAATGGCCAGCAACAATATACCACTTCCATGCTGTCTGCCAGGAGACTGCCCATAAACATTTGCAGAGTCCTAGCCTGAATGGTTGGTCTTTGAGAATAAATGGTGACGTCATCATGGAGAATTAGGATAGCATGATCCACAGAATTGTCAGGCTTTCTTGTATAGAAAACTCTAAAAGTGACAATCACCCAGAGGAAGGCAATTGTTTTATTTCAGCATATGAGTTTCTGAGTAAATGAAGAAAGATGCCATGACCTCTAAGTCCTACAAAATGCTCCCTGCTTAACAGTTTAACACCGATGTATTATGCAAAGATGTTGTTAAAACATTTCTTCACTCCATAACACTTTCAGTGACAAGATGCTGAAGATCCTATATTATTCCCAGATTCAGTTTTGAAGTTGATATGAGCACTAAGTAGGCGCCTTTGGATCAGAAACAATGAAATGGGTCAGTCTGCAGGGTATTGACCAGATGTGATGTATGGCCTTAGATGGACCTATATAACATAGCTGGAGCAGTTAAAAAGCAAGGTTCCCTCTTGCTTTACTAATCTCCCCTAGGTGACATTAGGAGTAAGGACTGCTATTAGACAAGACTGCCCAGTGCTATCAGACCACCCTTCATCAACTGTCTCAGTGAGAAGAAAGCCTTGTCTAGCTGTCTGAAGTCTCTCTTAGAGAATTCTAAATCATTCTAAGTCATTCGAGGAAGAAAGAGTGTGTCCTGCTCTTTTAACAGATCTGGAATAGCGTAGGTATTCAGTAAGTAATTTACTGATGCTGTATGCCCTTGATTAATTCTAGGATCTTCTTGTTACAATGGCCAAAGGAGAGCAAGCTATGCACATTAGTAAACATTTTTTAAAGACAGTGTTTCATGCAGTCTCTGCCTAGCAGTACTATGGAGCCAAGCTCTTAGACTTGTGGTCCCTCCGTCTTCATTATCTGTGTACTGAGATTACAGGTCCTGCACCATCACACCAGGTTTTGTGCAATGTTGGGGGCTGAACGCTAGGCTTCACACAGGCTATGATATGAGGCACTCTCCTAAGTAAGTTAGACACCCAGCTCTGCATGTCTTATTTTTTGTAAGTCATATAAAATATAATAATGTGTTTGTGTGTGTGTGTGTGTGTGTGTGTGTGTGTGTAAAACTTATATACTTAAATCTTCAAAGACTTTTTTCAAATAATGAAGACTAATGAGTGATCACTGCCATTCACCTAATGACACCTCAATGGCACACTAAATTTTCTTCATATTGGGCCACAGATATTTACCATTAGAAAACTACACTTAAAACTACTAGCGACTACTACACTCCACAAAAAAAAAATGTTGGAAAGCTGTTTATTGGTATCTTTGGCAGTGGCTAGCAATAAGCATTTCATTTGGCTAGAGTTCTTAGGAAAGTTTTATTACAACAAAGAAAGATGACACAGTGACTCATTTTCATGCCACAGGATCCTTCTCTTCTAGGACCAGAGAGTATGTGTAGCAACTTTCCTTTGCAGAGAAGATATTGGCTATCATCTGAGAAGACTCAATTTAATTCTAAGATTCAATAATTGTAAAATGAAAATAGCAATTAAACTAACACTTAATTTTGAATTTCAAATAAACTCTCACAAAAAGAAGTCTATAGGGGTCTAACAGACGCTTTCGTGGTCCTGAGTACTTGATCTTGAAAGAGGTCCTGAGTTAGCTCCCAGCATCTACGTCCCAGGTCACAATCCTCCATAACCCTAGTTCCAAAAGAATCGGGCATTCTTCTGGCCTCTGCAGGCACCAGGCATGCATGTGATACACACACACACACACACACAGAGAGAGAGAGAGAGAGAGAGAGAGAGAGAGAGAGAGAGAGAGAGAGAGGCTGGCTAACAGGCACACATTAAAAAAAAAAAAAAAAAAAAGCAAAACAACCAACCAAAGAAGAGGCCTCCAAACCCACATGTTTCAGAATGTGAAATCTGGTTTGCCTTCACTACTTTCTAAATAAAAACACTACAGGATGTTAATAAGTATGATAACATCAACATGCTAAGCTCTCTTTTATACTCTTTCTTTTATCTTTATTAACTTGAGTATTTCTTATTTACATTTCTATTGTTATTCCCCTTCCCGGTTTCCAGGCCAACATCCCCCTACCCCCTCCCCCTCCCCTTCTACATGGGCTTCCCCTCCCCATCCTCCCCCCATTACCATCCTTCCCACAACAATCTCGTTCACTGGGGGTTCAGTCTTGGCAGGGCCAAGGGCTTCCCCTTCCACTGGTGCTCTTACTAGAATATTCATTGCTACCTATGAGGACAGAGTCCAGGGTCAGTCCATGTATAGTCTTTGGGTAGTGGCTTAGTCCCTGGAAGCTCTGGTTGCTTGGCATTGTTGTTCATATGGGGTCTCGAGCCCCTTCAAGCTCTTCCAGTCCTTTCTCTGATTGCTTCAATAGGGGTCCCATTCTCAGTTCAGTGGTTTGCTGCTGGCATTCACCTATGTATTTGCTGTATTCTGGCTATGTCTCTCGGGAGAGATCTACATCCGGCTCCTGTCTGCCTGCACTTCTTTGCTTCATCCATCTTATCTGGTGGCTGTATATGTATGGGCCACATGCCCGGAAGTTCCTTCCTGATTTGGCAAGGCTGCAAGCGGAGCCCATGAACCTGGAAAGCTTCTCTTACTATTACAACCTCAGAAAGACGGCCCGTAACTGCTGTGCCAAGGCCAGAAGAGCTCAGGCTAGTGCTTGTAGCAAGTGGAATTTTACCCAGCCTGCTTCCCTTGTTTAGGCCAAGCATGTCTCTGGTTTCACAGCTGGCCTACTTAAGCAGCTGCACAGAGTTCCATGTTATAGGGGAAGCTGCAGACTTAGGGACACAACTTTGTCTCCGGATGGGAAGGCTCATCTAAATGCTACACAGACCGAAAGCAAAGGCTGAGGTAGGGTAATTTCATTGAGGTCAGGTGCTTCTTCAAGCACAAAATGTGGCTAATATTTTTATGAACACATGCAAGCCAGCAACAAAGAGTTAAATGCATTAAATGGCAAGTAAATTTCTTTGTTTTTGAACCACACACTGTCTGTCAGCAGTGGTTGAAATGAGCTAGATTCTCTACCCTCTGATAACCTAGTTTGCTCCCCAAGTCTAAAAGACATTGCAAATACTGTTTATTTGTTTGTATGTTTGTTTTTACTTCCTTTTATCTTTGAGATAGGAATTCCTGGTATTGTCAGGCTGGCCATGAACTCAAGAGCCTCCTGTTTCAATCTCCCAAGTGATACGATTATAGGTGTCTTCTAAGATACCCTGCATGAATAACGCTTCGACACATGTCAAAATAGTATTTCTTTGGACAGGTCTCATAGTAGACTAGGTTAATAGGTTGACCCATGAATTATGAATGTTAAGTCATTTGTGTGTGTGTATGTGTGTGTGTGCGTGAGTGTGTTCACATGTGCTCTCGTGTGCACATGCCTGTGCTGGCCAGAAGAGGGCATTAGATTCCCTAGGGCTGGAGTTACAGGGAGTGGTATGCAGTCCTACATGGGTGCTGGGAATATATCTTGGGTCCTCTCTAAAGGCATTATGTGCTGAGCCATCTCTCCAGCCCTGTTGACCCGTCCTCCCTGTTTCTGATTTTCTACCTAACAGTAACAGAGGAAGACACACTACATACACAAGGGCTATCAATAAAGAAAGAATAGTGAGTCTTCCTCAGTAAATACATTGCAGAATTTGTTTCTGAGCGCAACAGCAAGAGGCAAATTAACATTCCTTCCCAACTGTGACTCACATGCAAACAAACTCATCTCATCCCCAGTTAATCCTTGTGGAAGCAGACTTCAAAATTAATTTGGCTTCATTTTCATATTCTGGGTGGCAAATATCACGATTGAGTTTTTCCTTTTATAAAAGAACCTTGAAGGCAGCTGCTTGTGAAAAACGGAGTAGCCAGCCCTTGGTACTGTCCAAAATCATGGGTTGCTCCCATGACTATAGGAAAAAAAAAACCAGGACACA
Organism: Rattus rattus; assembly: GCF_011064425.1. Classification (NCBI taxonomy): domain Eukaryota; kingdom Metazoa; phylum Chordata; class Mammalia; order Rodentia; family Muridae; genus Rattus; species Rattus rattus. The sequence goes on along the minus strand of NC_046157.1, from coordinate 57,252,820 downwards.
TCTGTTGCAGTGCTTCATGCCAGGAAACTGTCTTGTCGCCACCACCGTGGTCTGATTTCATACACCACTCATTTTTTGCTAAGGCTTCTTTTTTGGTTTTGTTTCAAATTACAGCACCATACATAAGAGGTGGTGAGTTAGGAAAATAACTCCCATCGTGAGAACCAGCCGCTTGGCTTGGGAGATGCTGCCTCAGGCAACACCGACCTCCCTGGTTGAGATGCCCCTTATCACAGAGTGACTGCACGAAAAAAGACAGAAGCTACTGACAGAGCAGAGCCAGCACATCCTGACCAATGGACCACAGAACCTTCGGGATTTTACTGAGACACCAAATAAAAGACAAAAACGTGAATTCTGCTAATTTTAGATATTCACGTTGTCCAATGGGCCTACGTTAGAATCCTCTCATGGTGCACACTGCTGTAGTGTCCTGTTGTTTAATTAATCCTTATTAAAACAGTCATAACGGGAGTCTAGGAAGATAAAGCCGGACGGCTAGAGCAGCCCACCTGTAATGCCAGCACTCGGGGACTGAGGAACAGTAAGTAGCGTAAAATGGAGGAGAAACGTTGGTCAATGTCAGCTGCTGGCCTCCACATCTGTGCCTCACATGCGTGTACATGTGTGCCCCACTAGGTGCCTCGGTACCATATGACCCCCGAGAACGTATATACAGAACAGCATTTGGCAGTTTGGGTGAGTTCCTGTTAAAGGCCTCTTACCCTCTCTGCAAAGAGCAGCTGGGAACCTGAGGAGGCTCACTCCCCGACCTCTCTGTCTGGGGACATTTCAACACAGACTCACTCTGTCAGAAGACTGGCCATGCCATCTTAGCTTGTCCCTTTCCACTTGAAGGCTACAGTCCTTATGCATGGATTTCTGCACTAGACCAGACATTTTCTTTCCTGGAATCAGTGGCTTTATTTAGAAGAAACGAAATGACAAGAAGAAGAAGGAGATGAAGATGAAGAAGAAGAAGAAGAAGAAGAAGAAGAAGAAGAAGAAGAAGAAGAAGAAGAAGAAGAAGAAGAACAACAACAACAACAACAACAACAACAACAACAACAACACCCCTGTCTTTCTCAGAGGGAGTCAAAGACACCCATTTAAATACAGGCAGCTAAAAGCAAGGCAAACATTCAGGTAATGATGCTGGGGAACAGCAGATTGGCTTTGAGACAACAATAAAGCCAACAAAGGAAGGTCCTCCTGTCTGCCTACGATATGAACACATGTCGTCTTCAAATGCCTGATTCAGTTGTCAAATCTACACGCAAGCAGCCGTCCCTCTTATTAACAAGTCAGGTGAGAACAGAACAAATTAAAGAGCACCTCTGTCTTATTTACTAACAATTTTGTCGCCTCTGTCTCTCTGGTTGCCTCACTCCCATCCAGCTCCCCACCCGGCTGGGCAGTCAGGTTGGGTGTCAGCCCCTCTCTCACTCATGCTCTTTCTTGACTGATGAGTACCCATGGGTTTGTAAATAATTCCCAAGCAGTACCAACTATTCCATTTTGTCAGGCTGAGGAGAGTTGTAAATATTCTACTTTAAACCCAATTTGGGTTTGTAAGCAGCCCCCACATAGGCACAGATAACACAGACACTGTCTCTGAAAGAAACATGCCTTTTTCCCCCCCGGAGGCAGAAAATTTTTATCAAGAGGCCATAGTAAAATTGTAATGAAAAGCAAAGTTGTAACAGCAGCAAGCATTCTTTCATGAAAGTGGCTCTCTGGTCTCATTGGCACATCATTCAATGCCAACCCCATTAACCACGGATTTGCTCAGTCACGGATCTTTCTGGTGTATAGCATTTCACTTTTTTTTATTAATTTAAGTGCTAAAGGAAAAAAAAGGCAGGTGTAAAACAATTAGAGCTGCTTTCCTCCTTCCTTCCTTCTGCTCAACTCATAAGTTGGTCATTATAGCATTGTGTGTGACAAACATCTCAGAATAGAATGTCACTATGGCTTTACAACCTTGAGACAGCTACAAGCTGAAGAACCTTGAGGGACAATAATAAAATCCCTTAGCGCCAGCACAAGGAGTAGAAGAGAACCATGAGCACAGACTTAAGGGGAACTGCAAGGCACAAAAACATCTAATTGTTCAGAATGGCGAGTTGGCAAACTCAAGGTTGAGTTGAAGAGCAGTGGAGACTGAAGGGTTTCTGCCCCTCTGAAGGTTAAATGGTGATGATTTACATGGGCAGGAGCTCCGGGCAGCTACATTTTGTTAGAACAAGAACTCAATCAACACTGAATCAAACACCAAATTCCTGAAAAATATTTAGAAGAAATTAGGAAATGGCTCACCACTGTCGACATTTCTTATACCTCTCTCAAAAAGAAAGCTTTGAAATTTATATGTGAAACATTTTTTTAAAGGAAAATATTGGATAGTATGTATGCTTTGGAATCTGTGAGCAATAATTTAAACAGAATTAAAAATCGTAAGATAATAAAAGGTCAGCCTTTTGTAAAAAGAACTAGCTGCAGTTTGGAATATGCTTAGCAGGGTCAAATCAGATGCATGGTTGACCAACCAATCAATCACGTGACTGTGTAAACTGTGGAGATGACCACAGGACACACTGTCAAGGCTGTGACACAGAACCACCTCCTACAGTGTTGACAGGGGCTCTGGGAAGTCTGCCTTATTCTTTACTTTGCCACCCCTGCCAATGACATCATTCTGTTGGCTAGATCAACCACAACAGCTTTAGGGAACATTGTCGCAGAAGAAAGGGAGGTATTTAGTGCAATGGTTATGGGAGGGGTCAAGGAAGGAGCTTAGCATAGAGGTTTTAGGATTATCAAGAGACAGATCATATCATCATTTAAGGGGCATCTACCTTGAATGATTTGGTTGATTCTTAGACTACAGTAATGGAAACCTATAAGCACACCAGGCTCTCTGCTAGATCTGGAGTCAAAGACCATGGAGGGCAGTAGAGCTCACAGGATCTGACACTGCTGTGGTAGAAACAAGCAATTTAACACAAGCTACAGTATGGTCTCCCAGGTTTAAACCCTATGTGTAGACACTATGGTTAAACAGAAGAAAACTCACTGTGCGAGATAGTGGAAGGCAGAGAGAAGACAGATGTGGGATTTAGGCAGACCCTAGCTTCAGTTCCAGTTTTACCCCTTCACTATTCTAAGTGGCCTCTCTAGGATTCAATTTCTTCAATTATCAGCTGGGGATACTGCCACAGAATTCTTCACCGCTGATATTAGCTCATATGCTGCCTTTGTGCAAAATACAAGAAAACCTTGCTGAAAGTGGACATGCCCAATGTCCAAGGGAGCAGCTCTTTGAATGGATGTAGAATGATTGCGGGTCTACCTCCTAGACCAGGAGTGTGGGTCTGTTCTTAGACTTCCTGCTCCTTCTATATGCAATGGGCCAGTACTCCAAGGTGAACTTTCATAAGATACCCAGACCGCTGATATCATAGGCAGATGAGAATCAGTTCACTGTACCACTGCTTCCTGTTCTGCCGTCTTCGTTAATCAGTTAAGACTTTACAGAAGTGCTGAGGTCTCACTTGGATCCTGAGAGACCTGACTTTCCAAGAACAGAGACCTATGCTGCTCAGGCCATCCAGAAGAGGGAGAATTTGGGTGAGAGGGCCAATGTGAGGTAAAGGTGCAGATACCAGCCAGAAGTGGCGTAAGCCCATGGAAGTGGGGCAAGGTCAACCGTGTGGCTCCAGAGTCTATAGCAGCTGGTTCTCAACCTGTGGGTTGTGACCACCTTAGGGGTTGCATATCAGATATCCTGCATATCAGATATTTACATTATAATTTATAACACTACATTACAGTTACGAGCTAGCAACGAAATCATTTTATGGTTGAGGTCACCACCACATAAGGAACACATGCATTACAGGGTCGCAGCATTAGGAAGGATGAGAAGGTCTGGTCCAGAGTCTCTAAGGCAGACAAGACGCTGGATGATGGAAGGCCAGATGTGTGTGGTTACCAGAACTACAGATTTGGGATTTACTAGGGCTAGCTGGAGCATAAACAGATGGGCTGCATCGGGGAAGCACAATGGGGTAACATGATCAAGGCCAGGGTTCTCTGGCAAGCTGATTCCTGTGCTCTAGTGATTACGGTTTGTTTGCTATTTATTCTTCTTTACAGGCTTGATTATAGTTCCCCCCTCTACCCACGCAGCATAACCTCTTTGTAGCAAAGGCCCCTTTCTCACTCATTGTAAGATTTAAATCTCTGTGCTAGAGATTTAAGGTTGGGAGCATAATTTACTGAGAGAGATACACCTGTGAAACTGAAGAAACACAGATCCTGGCAGTTCCTCAGCCTAAAACCCTTTACTCGAAAAGCAACCACCAGTGTTTGCAGCACAATGCTGCCTTCTATCCAAGCTGGGGACTCCGTTAACCGTATCTTGGTCAAGGTACGCAAAGGCGCCAACATTTACGCAAAAGACATAAACATCTTTATGTTTCCCATCTCGCCCTTCTGCCAGCTGGTCTGAAGGTTAGCTTTCTCCTTACCTGCACGGAACTGATCCAAACCTAAAGTATGAGAACTCAAGGAAAAGGTGGGTGAATGGAATCACAGACGACTGTGTACACTGGAAGGTGCGAATCGGAAGAATTCTATGAGGCTATTCTTTGCATCGGACAACAACAACAACAACAACAAAAAAATCACACTTTTATTATGGACTACTTTAAGAATGAACCAAAGTAAAGAGACTTATATAAAAAGGATTTTGTAAATCCAGGGCCAATTTGGGGTTTGTCTGCATCCGATTTGATTGAGGGTTTTGCTGATTACTCATTTGTCCATTTGGGTAATAGTTCTCCAGGAAGCCTACTAGGGACAACCAAGGAAGCCCATCCTCCCTGAAGACCTTGCATTAGCCTTTTGCATCAGGAGCTTAAAGGGCACACAGGCCTGTAATGGGCAGGCTGTAATGTGTTCATTACAGCAAGTGGTTTTCCCTAAGGTAAACAACTATCTTAAAATGGAAGCATCTAGAAATCGAAATGAAAGATCTTAGAAAGATTTAAAGTATGCGGTGTCCAATATATTTAGAATGGCGTATATGTGAGCGTGTATGCATGCAGGCACATACACATGTACGCATGAGTGCTAGGCTGAAAGGTTGTTGTCGGAATGCCTTCTTCTATGGCTTCTCCTCCTTATGGAAAGACACAGGAGCACTTGCGCTGGCCAGCAAGCCCCTGGGATCCCCTTGCTTTTGTCCCCAAGTATGGTTACAGGTACATATCTCATCATGACTAACTTCTTTTTTTTGAATGTTGGTGCTAGAGATCTTAATCCAGGTCTTCCACACATCCAGCAAGCACTTGACCCACTGATCCATCTCTCCAGCCCTAGCTTTTACATAATGGTTCCTGACCTGCCCTCATGGTGGTTTCTTACTTTACTGAAGGAAAGAACAAGAAAGCAAGTGTGATTCTAGGTATCTATCTCTCTGTCACTGAGATGTTAACTTTGCTGTGTGGTCCCATTCTTGGGCATTTTGCACTGAGGGATTTGAGTCACCATCTGTCCCATTCACTTGTGGCTAATGTTTAGGGGAGTATTAATGCCAAATGAGAAGCTCTATTAAGGGCAAATTAGAAATCAGAAAGCGCCAACTGTAATTAGTGGGTTTAAGTACAGTCCCTGCCAGGCCCTTTATAATGGCTTCACATTCTAATGTTTGATATTGTTAATGCTTCCTTAATGTAAGTCACACAGGACAAGAGGGTTAAGCTAATCCCAAAGGACACTCATTTAATACACACATCTAAAAATTTTAACTTCAATTCAGCAAGATTCTGAGTTATGTTTTGAATTTTTGTCCATTGCGGAGAATTTTTTTCATATATATATATATATATATATATATGTATATGTTATCTTTTTCTTGAGATAAGTTTTACTGTGTAAACTAGTCTGGCCTTGAACTCACTATGTTGTACCAGCTGGCCTTGAACTTGAAGCAATTCCCCAGTTTCAGCCTCCCATGTGCCAAGATTACAGGCATGCATTACTATGTCCAATTCTTGGCTTCTTATGTAGAGGACTCATTACTGATCTCTGTCTTCTAAACATAACTGGAATGTGCAGTCACAAGAAATATAATGAAGTGAGAAACAAATGGGAAATTGAGCTCCTGATACACAGGGTAAACTAAAACTACTGTTCTTAGATATAAAGAAGGAAAGCATCTACCTACAAGATTGGATAAATTAGAATATCCCCGTCCACTTGGGATTCAGTAACAACTGATTCACTGCTATGAGATCTCTATTCCAGGTTACACTTTTCAGTCTCGCAGGAATTGAAAGTTAAGAGCAGAAGCAGCAGCGAAGGGAGCTTCACTGTAAGAGGCAACCTGGGGCTAGAGAGAGGGCACATTGGGCGAGAGTGCTTGCCGGGTAAACAAGAGGAGCCACGCTTCCATCCTCAGCAGCATCCATGCACAAGCACGTGACCCTGGAATCCTAGCACCATTAAGGGCAGAGACAGCAATCACAGGGCTTGGTTGGCCACCACGCAAGCTCTAGTTAGAGGGCTCAAGTCTCACGGGAATGTGTGATAGAGCAGACGCCTGATTTCTTCCGGGTATGTAGGATCATTATGCAGCAAGGCGGGACCAGGATAAGGCGAAGCCTATCATTGGATGGGAAGGAAGGGTAGGCGGGGAAAAGTCTAGGAAGGCGGGAGAAGAGGAGCAAGGGAAGGAAGATGGAGACAGAGGAGGTGGATGATTCCAGTCCCGGTGGTCTAGATCAATTTTATTTTGTCTAGGTGGGCGGTTTCTATCTTTATTTTATTTATTTTTATTTTTTACTTATTTATTTTTTTTGGAGCTGGGGACCGAACCCAGGGCCTTGTGCTTGCTAGGCAAGCCCTCTACCACTGAGCTAAATCCCCAACCCCGGTTTCTATCTTTATTAATTGGCAGTGACTTTATTCTGTGGATGCATTGTAGATCGAGAATTTAACATATAAATCTAATTGTTAAACTACAAGTTTCTAGAGCTTCGGTTTTACCAGGCTACAGGAGATGTGAGCAAAGTTCTGGGCAGGGAGAGAGAAAACCTGTCTCGGTTCTGGAAGCGTGCTAGCCTATGGAATACCCGGGGCTAGCGTGGTGCTGTGCCATACTAGAGCGGCCCGAGGAACAAGATGTGTGTGTCAGGCACCGTAACAATCCGCCAAGGGCTGAAAGCAGCTGGCAGAGAAACAGCCGGAGCTCAAGGCTCGGATCCGCTCGGAGTGAGAACTTGCAGGAACGGATTCCGCTACTTTTTTTTTTTTTATTTTTACCGCAACATCAGCATCTTCCTTCCTCTGGTTGCCATGTGCACTAAAGGATTTTAGACTCACTCACATACATGTGCGACCACAGCCATTGCACGGTGCAACAAAAATGTTCTTTACAACTTGTAGGCACATGGGCATGGGTGACTGAGAGAGAAGATTCCCGGTCCTGATTTGTCCTGGAAGAAAGCCTATCTCACAAAGAACATCGGAAGGACAGCTCACTTACCAACTTCATCTTGAATCTCCTCAGCCACGGCAGGGACGTTGTAGAGCAGGGACAGAGACTGGTTCATGCGCTCGTAGATCACACGGAGGTGTGTCATAACCTGTTAGAAAATGATAGCTCTAGATGAAAAATCTCTGCTAGGGAAGCGGTGACAAATATCACACACACACACACACACACACACACACACACACACACACACACACAGAGAGAGAGAGAGAGAGAGAGAGAGAGAGAGAAGAGAGAACTAAAGGGCCTTTTTGTTTATCTCTTTTTCATTCTCTCATTTATCATTATTTACCAGTAGCCTGCGTGCTTGTAAAAGTTGATTTCAAAGACCATATCAGCCACCAGACTCCAAACACTGAAGCGTCCTAAATACCCTAGTTCCTACAGAAACATCTTTGCAAATTTTCTAATACACAGGAATATTTCAAGGTTGGGTATTTTGCACAGAAGGCAAATGCTTTTACTTGTATTTAATTGGAGAAAATTTAAAATCTTAGATTTCTGGAGGCAGTATATGCCTTTCTGTTTACTGAGTTATCATTTTTCTCCATTCTGGCAGCTTTATTCTTTATTTTTGTTTATTTATGAATGCATGTATACATGTATGAATATTTGCGTGTGTTTATCTGAACACATGGACGCCGATGGGTGTGCGAGGAGGCATGAGCTCACACTGAGAGTCTACTGCTTTGCACCGAGAGATCACTAACACGACTGCGTTAGCTAGTCTGCGTGTTCCACGAATCCTGTCTAAGCTTTCTCGGTGTTAGCATTACCAGTGGGTTATCATGCCCAGTGGCATCCGACCTCTGTGAGTCACTTCCCGGTCCTGGCGGCTAACTGTAGAGATCAATGACTAGCATTAAAAGTTTCGGCTGCTCTTCAGGTTTTTATACTCCACACTGCTGGGGAGACTTAGAAAACGCCAAGGCTCACATTAATGAAACACTCTTCCTTTGGTAAGAGACTCACTTATTCTACTTATGTATCTGTGTATGTGTGTTTGTGTGCACTCAAATTATTTGTGCAGGAACCAGAGGAAGCCAGAAAATGGTGTCAGATCCCCTGGACCTAGAATTTTAAGCGGTGGTGAAATGTGGGGGCCGGGCACTAAATTCAGGTCCTCAGCAAGAACGGCAAGCACTGTTGACTGATGAGGCATCTCTCTGTTCCTCACCTATTTACGACAGCATCTCTGTCCTGTACCCCCCTGGCCTCGAACCATCAATCCTTCCGCCTCCGATATTAAGTCTAGTGTACAACTGCGCACCACTCAGCCTGGTGAAGGTTAGCTTTTAGAGCTTCACCCATTAAAGAACTCCTGCCAAGTTGTTGAAAATGCAACAACCCGACTGCGGCTGCAGGAGGTTCCCACACTCGGCGCTTACCTGGGACCGGATCTGAGCAGCTTTCTTGGGGTCCACCATGCGCACATGTTCAAAATGCTTTAGGGTGTGCTGCCTGTCCTTCTGCTCCGCACGGACGTACTTCTTCAGCATGTTGAACACATGATGAGGCTGCGAGAAAAGCCGTAAGAACACGGGTTTCAAGAGTGTGCAAAACATTACTTCTATAAGCATTGAGTCTGAGGGCCCCATAAAGTGTGCCCTGCAAGGGAGCTTGTGGCTACTTCTTCATGAATGGGTACCCAGACTGTTCTTCCTTGTTATAAATTATATGCACGTTCCGTATTTCTGACACTGTCCTAAATCAGCATGTTCTTTCTAAACAGCTGCTTTCTGCTATAGAGGGAGAATAAACTTCGGATTTCCCAGCTTTCAGTAAGACCCTTCTATTTCCCCACTGAAGTATTCATGGAGTGTTCATGAGGTTACATTACCATGTTTGTGCACAGTCCCAAGACCAGAATTGATGCTTCACAAATAATCCCTTCATTAATAACGTATTGTGGTGCAAGAGTCAAAATAAGGGAATAATAGACAATTTAACCACTGCCGAACTGTACGGCAAGGGGTACCTGATGAGGTCAATGGAACAGCATCTTTCCCCAGAACAAAGGCCGCCATTAAACCGTAGCTATCTTACTCTGAAATCTAATTAAGCTCCTTTTAAGCAATCAGATGCGAAGACTCTCAGCAACAATTAAGTTTCTTCCCAAGTGCTTCTGTTTTCGTGCTTTTCATTTTAACTGGCTCTCCTTCGTTTTATTCTGTTTCACATGAGAACATTTTCTAAAGGGTTTAAGTTTCCTTTGTCTCTAGCAGGTCTCCTACCGTTGGTATCCTGCCCTATGATTTCAGACGATGATATGCGGGGATATATGTCCTTCATGAAGACATGTCAGGAATAGACTCGGGAATGTTTAGACAAATACAGTCATTATATAATGTGCCTTCGACACCTTGGAAGCCAGTTGGTGGTATGCAACTTATCACCAGAAACCATGTGTGGTAAGTTAAATGTATATGCATGCATATATGTATATATGAGTGAGGTATGTGATATGTACATAGTTGCATATTTGAGTGTATATATGTGGTAAAAAGGAGGGTGGATTACAGTGTTCTTCACATACTATAAGGTATAGTATATTATCATATATGATAACATATATTATATATTATATAATACCTCAAAGTTATATATAGTGATATATATAAAATATATATGTCTTATATATAAAACATCATATATACATATATATATATGACATTACCATAGTTTGTGCACAGCCCCAAAATATACACTGTGTGTGTACGTGTGTGTGGTGTGTGGTGTGTGTGTGTGTGTGTGTGTGTGTGTGTGTGTGTGTATTTTGTATAAATTTGAGGCCTTCTCCTGGGATTTCTAGGTGGCCTTTCTCTGTTCTCCATGACGTGCTGTGCAAACCCAGTAGTTGCATTCAGTACACTCCTTTATTTATGCTACATCCCTCTCCTCCACGTGACAGCCAGAGGCCCAGATTAGGTTTCACTTCCTGTCTATCAGGAACCCCTTCTGGAGCTCCTATCCATGGCGCCCAACCTAGAATTGGTGCTCTGTACTTGAAGTCTGCTGGCTACAGGCCATGTTCCTGTGCTTAGAACACAAACAAAGTCACACGCAATCCAAGTAAACTACTTGGTTTACTTCCTAGATGAAATGTTTCACCACAGCCCCAAGGCAGAGTGACACCCTCACTTTAAATATGGGCAGCATACCATCACAAGTCCCCTTTGTACAGTAGCATGTAGCCAGATTGACAAACAGAGGATCTGCTGTCATCGTTCAGGAGGACTAAGACAGGTAACGGAGAAGCTAAACCTATAAAGCACGCACTCAGGGAGAGAGATTTATAATAACTAACAAGAAACCATTACAAGTCAGAGATTAAAGGCTGGCCACCGCCCACACGGAGAGCCATTTTATCCGAAGCACTGCACAACCAGGGCATTAGACAACCTTGACGCTGCCTTCTTCAGGCTACGTACATCTTCAAGGTCAGACAGAGGGGTCACCCTAACTGTGTTTCTCACGATGCATCTGTCTGATGACTCCTAATGCATTTTAAGTTGTCTGTTCCATTTCTGTCTCTAGGACAAGATGATTTTGAAGAAAATGCACTTTTTCTCTCCTTTTATGAGTTCAAAGAAGAAAAAAAACCCTTCAATTTCTAATGTAAGGATTTCTTTCATCATTTTTTTTTAATTCATCTACCCCCAGGGGTAGGCCACCTAAAAATGATTTTCTAAGGTATTTTGTCTTGAAAGAATTGTCACCAAAATGCAACTGCACCGGATGCTGCAGCCTGGCTTTATTCTTCTGTATTAAGCCAAAGTACTTTTAGAGAATGAGGAAGGTCATTTCTCACAGCAAACACATGTGCTCTTTGCAGATTAGCTTCCTGTCTTTCACATCAGCATAAATTGCATATATTTATCCCTCTTACTATGTACTAATGCTAACATTCATAATAAACATTAGAACTTCAATTTTTCTATCTTCACAATTCAGAAGACAACAGCTTTCAGAGAGAGGCTGGAAAGTGGGGAGGGAGTAAGGGAGAGAAAGAGAGAGAGACGGAGAGAAATAGAGACAGAGACAGACACAGAAAGACAGACACAGAGAGACAGAGAGCAAGAGGGTGCAGGGGGGGTAAGAATTTCAGGATTAAGTGTTTAAATGTTTTATCAGTTGACCAATTTAATGTTAATGCTTGGTCCATCAAAGAGGACTCAAGATGATCCTGTTCTCACCTCCAACTCTTCCCAGCCCCATCCATTATCTCCTAATCACTGCTTCAACAGTCATTGATTCTCCGTGGAAGACACTACTTGGCATGCGGAAGGAGCAGCACATTGGCTGAGCTACCTACTTATCTAGATGGGGTGACTTGCTTTGTATGGTGGTACCTCATCCAATCTTCATCCCAGATTAGGGCACAGTGAGGGTTTTTTCTCTTCACAAAAATGGTATGAGGAAGGATCACGTGGGCTGAAGTGACGTAAGGGACACACTGGTCCCGGTGGCATGGAGACTCAGTGTTCCCAAAAGAGCTGTCTGCTTCCATAGCTCTGTACCCTGGCCACGATGTCTTAGAATCTATCACTCAAGATTTCTATCAAGCCACAGATAAGTTTGACAGTGATGTAACTGTGTTCTGGGAGTTCTTATCTGAGTTCCTAGTTCTTTAAACTCAGGGACAGGTACCAATCTTGAATAGACTGATGGAGATTGATTTATAAATTAAATCAATAAATCAGTAAAACCTTAACAGTCTCTAATAAAACAATAACAATATAGTGAAATAAAAGCTATTTCAAACTTATGAGCTGTACCTGAAATCTTCCTTTTAACATTCTCAGACAGCCATGACTGCAAGTTACTAAAATTGTGCAAAAATGAAACCGTGGCTAGGGCAGATAACGGTGCTGAGTTTGTAGAGCACACTGAGTGACGTTCTTTATAGCAGTGAAGGAGATCTGGATTTAGATTACTGAATCTCATTTCTGGTCCTAGGCTCTTGGCAGGAGACTGTACTTTGCTAAAGGTCTGAAGCAGGAAGGAGAAATAGCGAGATAGGAACGTCCCCTGTCAATCTCATTAGAAGATTACTGGAAAGTGATTCAAGGTATTAGGTACAAGTTGGGCTATTGTGATATTCATGGGTTTTCCTTCTGAATTCAACCCTTATCTTCTAATAAGTCTGGTGATAATTAAAGAAAGAATGTGTTCACATGGTTTCAAGCTCTTATCTCACTTAACACTGCTCTTTCTTCGTGTGTTTCGGAAAGATATTCCTCACTTTCCCCGGAAATCCCAGGAGCCTGATACAGGGCAACCGCACACCAAGCTGATCCTCGAGGATCCCCCAGACCTGGACCTGTATTCGCCATGAGCCCTGGGGGCTCAGAATGAGCTCTGACCTCATCATCGTGTGGGCCTGGGGACTCGCACGAGCACTGCCTGAGAATATCTGATAATTGTGCAGACCTTAAGATGCCCCTAGCTGCTGGGTTCTGCTTGGTTGCTCTGAGCTCGCAATTGCAGGGATCATGTTTAGAGATTTAGAAAGTTAGATTAACCCCTGCGTTGGAGAGCAAGCAGACAAACCACCTAAAATGGTGTGTGTCTGGACCTCATAGACGACAGTGTGTTTAAACAAAGAAGAAAAACCAAGCAATGTCTTCCCGCATTATTATATTTTCATTCGTTTCAAAGAAAACGGTTCAGTTTTGGTATATGATGCGTGCACATTTCCTTCAAAAAGAACAGAAACGAAATGAACTGGATGGTCCTTTTTCCAACTTGCAGCCACAGTTCTCCACGGTGGGCGTTAGTTATTTCTAGAGCTATATAATCGATGATAGAGGAACAAGCAGTCATCATCGTCTGGGGAGCTTCATTTGATTATGATGAATTTGGTAGATTTTAATTAAAGAAGAAGAAACATCCATGTAGGAATGGTAGAAAAAGATTGCCTCATATGTCTACTGCATCTACATATAGAGCACACAAGTAAACTGTCCTAAAGTAATTGTTGTTAATGACTGTTAGCCTGACCACGTTACCCACACTCCAAATGGAAAGGTTCGCAGAACAAGCAAAAATTCAGTGGCTCTCTCTCTCTCTCTCTCTCTCTCTCTATATATATATATATATATATATATATGTCAATAATAAATAATTTAATATTTATTAATATTAAGGCTTAAAATTTTAACTAGTGACACACACGCATACACACACATATATGGTTTGGGGTTGTGTGTGTGTATTGTATGTGTTGTATGTGTATGCATGTGTATGTGTAGTTTACCGGCAAATTCTTACTTCAGTTAAGTATTAACACTGCAATTTGGTCGGATCTGAAAGTCATAGTTAAGAATGAAGAAACAGATCTGCCCCATTGGGACCAATTATATCCAGCCCCCTTTATTATCGCCGTCATTGTTTTCGTGAGAGTCTTTGCCCCACAACTGCATTCTCCCTGCAGCTGATGTGTCCCTTTCCATTTGCACCTCTTTCACCTTGAAATCACACTGCCTTTTGAAAAAGACATTTAAAAATTAATTTCTGAAAAGACGAGGGATAAGCTATATGGAAATGGATGAGATGACATCCACAAATGCAAGCACAGAAGACAAGAATTCACTCAAGGTAGAGCACACACACTCTGAGGTAGGAACGAAGGTATGGCCCACCCCTGCCTCCCATCATAGTTCCTGGCTCAATGTAGCTGCTAAGAAACGACAGTTAAACAAAGTAGTAATTGACTGTTAATTAAATGGATGAGTGACTCAGAGCCAAGTATAACTTCAGAAGTGCTCCCAGCGTGTGAACTATTCTTTGTACCTTATTCATGCCAGTGAGTATCTCTCAGATGACAACACTAGTCTCCCAACTTTCACAGGCCACACTGAGATTCCAAACCCACTTCATGTGTTTATCCAGTATTCCCTGGCCCTTTAAGAAGGTGTTCGAAGTAGTCAATCGCCCCAGAAAATATCTAACAGAGTCCAGATATATCCAAGCTTCTCTTAAAGAGGCTCATTGCACTAATTCCAAAAGATATCCACCCATTGTCCTTATAACTTCTTGATACCATTTGTCCACAAAATGGAAGGAAATCATGACCTGTTTCAGATAATATAAAAAAACCCCATCCTGAAACATTAAATAACACGCTAATGGTTTCTAAAACCTTGAACTTTTACCTCCCCAGAAAAAACGTAACTTTCTCCTGTTTTTATAAAAGCACAGATTTTTGCAGTTGTATATCTCAGATTTCAAAAAATATTCAGTAATGTATGATATAAAGTGTATGAAACCCTTGTGTGGTGTTTTAAAGACACACTTGAGACAGCAACACCTCCATCCTTGGTGATGTCTCCTGCTGATTTTGATTTTTGCCACCAACATTGTATACATGTTCTCAATGTTACAGGAGAAATCCAGGAGAAAACCCTGGGAAAATGAATGCAAACCAAAATAAACCAAGGAGACAAATCAAGACCAGTCGGGGAAACTGACATTGCAATTTTTAGAAAATAACTTTTTTTTGCCTTTAAGTTTAGTGGTTGAGTGAAATTTTTAAAGCTTGATATAAAAATGTATTTATAATCTTTTTCTTTAGAAAACCATCATGCTAGGGCAAACACAAAAGCAATAGATTTTTCACCGAAGCAATAGAGAAAATAGCAATAGATTATTCTCATGGCTTCCTTCCATTTGGTGACTTTTAGTTTGGAAAATAATGAGGCGTTATATGGAAAGGTTTTGCATAATATATCCTTTTTTAGCATGGTTCACACTGCTGGAGCAGACATATTGCACATGCGCAAGGAGTTCCAGAAACGTCTTCGCCCATTGGTTCCTCTTTAACTAAGAAGCAGACCTTCCCTACTGGGACAGTCACCAAAACCTCCGTGTGTTCTCACCACCTCACCGACCCCTTGGGAAGGAAGATGTCTTTGTACTCTCTACAGTCCTGTCTCAACCTTCAGTGAATCCTTCTGGTCAACCAAAGCTAGGAACACGTTAATTGCTAGGGGTTGAAAATTTAACCCTGATTTGCAGACTGGGGAGGAAGAAATCCTTTGTTAAGTAACTTGTCCCTAGTTACAGATCCATAGCTGTCTTGTGCATTAAACACAGGTATTTATTTATATAACACCAGAACCGGTAGCAAACAGACCGATTGCAGTCCTCTCCCACAAACCAGTGACCTTTGCCAATTACATTCAATTTAGACGAGATTTAGGCCTTGGGCACAACTCCGTGATTTGTGCCTTCAGTTAAATGTTAGCTGTACAGACACCGGGGACAGAGCTAACCTCCTCCAACCTCACAGCACAGAAAGGCCAGGTCTGATATGGGCTTCTGCATCTGTAAGCCTTGGTTAGTCAAACCAAACAGAACGAAGCTCTCCAGGGATAAACAGGCTTAGTAACACAACCCAGAGGGCAGAGCCTACAGAGCGAGCATGAATTAGTAAACAAAAGATGTTTTAAAGCAACGCAGACCCCGGGCAAGGTTTGCCAAGAGGTCTGATCATCCAACAAATGCCACCTGTGACATATTCTTGACTTTTTCCAGGGTGATTTACAACAATCTGTTTTAATTTTGCATATTCACATTTGAGATCCTCTGTTCTTTCTTCAAACACCCTCTAATGAACCAACAATTCAAGGTTGAATGCATTTACGCTGCTTTAATTATATTCCCTCTTTTCTCAACGCCTACACTGTTTTGAAACAACTGGAAGTACATTTTTTTTTATTAAAATCACTTACATAATAAAACTAAAGTAAGACTTCTCAGCTAAAATCCAGTTATAACTGATGAGTTTTAAATCAGAATGCATGTTAAACTTAAACAAATAAATGTATGGACCTCTAGAAATGGTTCTGAGGTGTGTGTGTGTGTGTGTGTGTGTGTGTGTGTGTGAAGCCATGAGCACACATTCTCAGAAGTTCTTACCAACTCTCTGTTTTCTAGGGCGAACTCTGGTAACCATCAGCAGGTAAATAATCAATTTTCATTTGTGTGCTATATAATGTTTTTAAATATCTAAACACTTGTAATATCATAGTAGGTTTTTCACTTCAAAAGAGGAAAGAAAAGCAGACAGTAGCATAGAAATGGGCCACAGAGCATCCCAGGGTTGCATTGTGGACAGCTGCCCATGAAGATGTACCCAGAAGGAAGTGCCAGAGGGCGGCTCCTTTCCGGAGGGAAGGTGAGAACGAATACATTTACAGAAACAGAGAAGCTTCCAAGCTTTCTAGCCTATTCCTTCCTTTTCTGTTAGAATTAATTAAAACCAGGACACATGTGCCTCAGGTCACATATTTCTCACTAGTCTTAAGGAAGATCTGTCTATGATGCTTGGCAAACATTCAAATAAGATTATACTACTATAAAATAGAAAAACTTTCTACTTTTACCATGTGTTCAAATTATCAGTGATATTTAAATCACCTTTCTAATAACTTTGCGTCGCTCTGGCTCTGTGGTTGTTATAGGCAACTTATCAAAAAAAACACTTCGTAGATTGAATTACGAGATTTAATGGAAACTCTTTGATTTACATCTTTTAAGAGAAATGCACAAAGACAATCAAGAAGAGTTTTCTAACATCTTTCAAAATACAGAGCTAAGTACAGTGGCTGGGTCAAAATTTAAATAGCACTCAAGGTCCGTACCTTCATGTACAGGAGGTAGTGCCTCAAGACTCAAGCCTGTGGCTTAGTCTTAAAAACCCACCCAACAGCTCTTGTTTGACAAATGACACCCACAACTCTCCTCATCAAAGCATGCTCTGTAAAGAAAGAGTAACCAAGAACCTTGCTCTCTGCAGAGAGACATAACCATAACTGCCTGGGAAAGACAGAGATTGCTCAGAGAAACTAAAATGCTAATATAGACATCTTATTTTCAGAAGCTCTTTGTTCAGGGAGGAAGTATGGTCCAGAGAAAAGCCATTGCAACAGACAACTGACTCACAGCTTTCTCTGTCCACGACTACTGGTGTCACCCTGAACCAGCCACCCAATCCCCCGAGATCATAGTGATGTCATCAGCACAAAAGAATTGGTGCCATCTCGCTACCCGGAGGAATGCCAGGAGCTCCTGAACAGGGAAAGGAAAACCAGAGTGGTGAGGAGAATCAGCACAAGTGGGTGGAGTTTGGGTTCAGTTACATGATGTGGACAAATTCTGGCCAAGATCTATCAAGAAGACCAAGACTTCACCCTCCTGCTAGAGAAAAGGAATAGAAGAATTAAATAAGAGGAACAGCTTCTGCAAGAACCATGGAGCACAGAGGAAGAGGAGACACACAAGGTGAGGTCCTATAGTTGTCAGCAACCATGGCCCCAGAGCTTCCTCAACTGTACAAGGTAGGGATCTCAGGCAGTGACCTCCAAGAAAGGCATTGGAGACCCAGTTGGCTAGACTTTACAGGACCAAGTGCTCTAGAAGAGATCTGCAGGTTATCCTACTGACTGTAGCTGAGGACTCTTCAATGCTTGCTGGTATAAGAAACTGAGGCTAGAGGTAAAAGATTCCCAGGATTAGAGTTAACAGTGCATGGAGTCCCACAGACACAGGACTGCTTGGTTCTTGGCTATTCAATTTGAAACTCAGCATTCAGACTATTAAGAAGGAACCTGATTGAAAATGGGAATTATAGGGCTGGAGAGATGACTCAGCAGTTAAGAGCACTGACTGCTCTTCCAGAGGTTCTGAGTTCAATTCCCAGCAACCACATGGTAGCTCGCAACCATCTGTAATGGGATCCAATGCCCTCTTCTGGTGTGTCTGCAGATGGCTATAGTGTATTCATATAAAATAAAATAAATAAATCTTAAAAAAAAAGAAAATGAGAATTACAAGCTACAAAGAGAATCACCCTACCTAACAAATCTAAAAATAGTGAAATGCGAAAGGATGAAGCTGCCTCTAGGTAAACTAGCTAGATTTCAATTCAAAGTCTGGATATATTTATAGTTATACAAAACTATACCCAGCACCAACAGCATAAAGTTTACAGTGTATGATAGCCAATAAAAAATGACCAGACATAAAATGATGCAAGAAAATACCAGACATAATCTTAGGTATGAGATGAAGGGATGGCTAGAAAAGACTAAGGCCAGATGCAATTCCACCACTTTATATCGATAAAATAGTCAATGTGAAAAAGAGACAAAATGCTTAGCACAGCCAGATCAAACAAAAGATTATTGGTAGAGGTGATAAGAATGGTCTGTTGGATACAGCAAACATCATTAAAGTACTAGAAGAAAATCACTTGGACCAATAATTCTATACCCAGCCAAAATATCTTTTAAAAATCAATAGTGAAGTTAAGGTGTTTTCCAAGCATAAATAAATTATTAGCTTATACACATTCTAACCCAAAGAATTCAAACTTCATTTTACAAGCACTTGAAAACATAAAGGATGCCCAAGGGGCAGAAGAAAAAATGATCCATGGTAAATATGAACAGAGAATATGACTACATCAAGAAAACAGTATAAAGGTATTCCCCAAAGGAGAGTTAAGAGAGGAAGGGCCAACACTCATCTGTGACCCTATGTCTTTAGGATACAATCTACCTAAATCACATCCACAAATAAAGTGCTTATGGCATTTCTCCTTAGCTTCTTTTGTGTGTCCTCCAGTCCCCTCTGTCTGAACACCATCATTGATGCTATGACTTGAAGTGAGATCTCAATGTGACCTACCCTTGGAGGCACCGCCTGCAGTGCGGTGATGTAATTCTCGAGGGCCAGGCGGCGGCGATCATTGAGCATGGCTTCAACTCTGGCCATGTGAGTCTCTACAAGCTGCTGTCTCTCGTTGGCTGCTTCCTGTTCCAGAGATTCCACTTTCTCCTGGAAATGCTGATGTGAAAAATATGCACAAGCATGTTTGTTTCTTAATGTAAGGATTGGTGCAAAGATAGTCTCCCTGTTTGTACGAGGTCATTTGTAGACTGGGTTTAGTCCTAAATTCCTAATCTCACTTAAATCTTCTAAGGGACTGAAGGAGATGAGAACTCCAGCTACTCAAAAAACATATTGCAAGCCATAGAATAAATTTGGGGTGATTAATTCTAATTTTAAATATGTGGGAGCAAATGTAAGGGAAGCAATTTATTACTAACACAAGGACTGAGAACGAGCCAAGTTCATGCAAATATGGACACAGGGGCTTCCAGCAGATGCCTAGAGGCCCTTGATGACGGAGTGTGCTATGTCCTGTCTGGTGGGTAGGGGGCTCGGTTGTTACCTGGATAACGGCCTTCTTGTCAGCTTTGGGCAAATTCTTGGCTTGACGTTCTGCCTCCTCCCATTCTCTCATGACCTATAAAGATGACAAAAGACTTCAAATGAAAATCCCCCCTTCTTTCAAATACAGATTTAATATGGTGGCTTACATTGCAGTATGTTTCCTATTAAAAACGCATCACGCGTCCACCCCAATGTGAATAACATCTGTCCTACAAGAACATAAAAAGTTTATGCCAGCAGTATGGTGAATATAAATGTCCACATGTATTGCAGCCTCTGGAAATAAGGTCGGTTCACCTTTTCATTTTCTCTGAGAAATGTCTGGAAGTCATTTTAGTCGATGTGAATAAACACCGATTACCCGTAAAAGGCGTATGCTATCTGAACGAAGCCTCCTGTCGATGACATTGACTTTAACCTTTTACGACATCAAGTCAAAACGTTTCAAGTGGTGTATTTTGGTTATGCATAGGTGCAGACCAGGAATACAATGCCACAAAAGGAGAGGTGATGCGAAGAGAAGGAAAGCTTCTGCTGTCTGAAACGCTAAGGTCTACTCGAGCAAGCGAAGAGTCGATGACTCTTCCTAAGTCATGAGTAGCAAGGATTACTCCGAATCCAGCCAGATGTCCCCAGAAAGCATGCACCATAATCTTCTGAATGTGGCCAAGGGTAATACGCTAATTGAGTAAGCAGGCTAGCCTGCTGTGTCACGGCCATTTCCTGTCCTCCATCTTTTTAGTCACTGATCAGAATACAGTGTCTATCGCTGCGTTCTGCTGAAAGAAGATGCAGGTTAATTCTTCATCATCTGTGGCTACCCTTTCCTTGTCTACTGTCTGGTCTGTGAGGTGGGGTTCCCTGGGAAGTGATTCTAATGAAGGAAGATGAAGCAGCACATCCAGTCACCTACAGGGTAGGTACTCTGGACTTTTTTTTTTTTTTTTTTTTTTTTTTTTTTTCGAGCTGGGGACTGAACCCAGGGCCTTGTGCTTGCTAGTCAAGCGCCTACCACTGAGCTAAATCCCCAACCTGCACTCTGGACTTTTTACACGCCTTCCAAAACTGCAAGGAAAACGCGCTTGAAGGTCCTATCTGATCAGCGTGTGAGTTTTTTGTTTTTTTTTTTTTTAATTAGTTTTTTGAGAACAAGATACATGGAAAACATACAAACGGTTTAAGGTGCTTGGGCATTTCTATTAGCTAATAAAGGGCCGCGGTGGACAAGGAAATATTGAAGAGACGCTTCGCTTTTTAGATGAGCCGAGCCTGGGGAGAAAAATGTTTCAATTTCCTGCATGGGAGGGAACGTTCCCTGGTGGCGATGTCCTAACTAGAGTTCCTCAGGCAAGACATCTCAGAATTAGTTCGAGATAGAAACCAAATGTCCTAATGGGGTGTGAAGACTGATTCCCTGAATTATGTATCCCTGCATTATACATCATCTTATCTTAGACATTCGGAACCTGGACCGCCCACTTGGAATTGCAGATCCATGAAATAATTAAGATTTACCTAGCTAATGTATTGAAAATACGTGTCACTATATAAACGAACTCGAACATTGATTTTTCAGAGTAATTTAACAATATCTTCTACACTCACACATTCATGACCTATGTCACCACTCTAGGGCTACTTACAGACATGCTGTATGCAGAAGATTTACCAGTGGCTTTCACTGGGGTACCCTGGTAGTATATACTATTACTGGATTAAATGCTTTACAAAGTTTGTCTGATCTAATTGACTCCTCACAACGGGCCCTGTGATCAGTAATCTCACTGTACAGACCAGTTTAAGAAAGAGTAGATAGGCACGGCCCCTGGTTGAAGAATGGGGCCACACACTGATCTCAAAGGTTTTAGCCCAGAAATGTTCCCATCCAAAGAACAGGGACAAAAAAATGGAGGGGAGACTGAAGGTAGGGCCATCCAGGGACTGCCCCACCTTGGACCCATCCTGTCTGCACACATCAAGCCTGACACCGTTGCTGTTGTCAAGAGGTGCTTGCTGACAGGAACCTGCTATGACTGCTCCTTGGGAGGGTCAGCCAGCGACTGAACAATAAAGATGTGGATGCTTGGAGCCAACCACCAACTGAGCTCAGGGACCCTGGTAGGGGAGCTGGCAGAAGTACTGGAGGAGTGGAAAGGGATTACAATCCTAGAGGAAGAACAACCCTACAGGAAGATCAGCTGGCAGGACAACACAGTGCTCCCTGGGACTAGACCACCAACCAAGGAGTGTACCTGGAGGGACCCATGGCTCCGGATACATATGTAGCACAGGATGGCCTTGCCTGACAGCAATGGGAGGGGAGGCCCTTGGCCCTGTGGAGGTTTGTTGCCCCAGGATAGGGGGATGTTGGAGGGATGGGGCAGGAGAGGGTGGGTGGAGGGGAAGCACCCTCATAGAGGCAAAGGGGAGGGAGGAGAGGGAGGTTGCAGGATGGGGGCTTGTGGAGGAGTAACGGGGAAGTGGGTTATCATTAGAGATGTAAGTGAATGAAATGATTCAAGAAAACAGAAGAAGAAAGCTATGATGGTAATCAAGGGACAAGGAATAACGATAAGCCCAGTGGCCTATTGGCTCAGTGTGCTGCTACAGAGTGGGAATTCTATCTACAGGCGCGTTAAGGGTCAGCACCAGCATCAGGCGAATTTTTGTTTTGAAGGACTTCATTTACACACATACTCATACATACTAAACGGACTAGATACGTGAGTAGGTGTGATGAATAATCTTGCTCGTCAGCTTGACAGGATTTAGGGTCACCATGGAAACAAGTCTCTAGAAATGACAGGGGCAGGGATTTTTCCAGATTAGGTTAATTGATGTGGGGAGACACACCCTAAATTTAAGTAGCACTGGGCTGTGGTTGGGGATGCTGGACTGGAGGAAAAGGAGAGAGCGGCCATGCACTCTGCTGCCTGACTGCAGATGCACCTGGACCTGCTCTGTCTGACTGTAGGTGCCATGTGACCTGCTGTCCCAAGCTCCTGCCTCACACCATGGTCACCGTGTCACTCTGCCCTGTTCCTTGGAATTCGACACCAACACAAAGCCTTCCTTTCTCGGGTTGCTCTTGTCAGGCTGCTTGGCATCACAGGAAGTGACTGATTCAGTAACGAAGCCCATTTAGGTTGTGAGTCTCCTCATTTGCATCTGACACATGCTAGTCACATTGTAACCAAGGTCTTCCTATTGCTAGGTCCTTAACATTGATACAAATCTCATCTTTCCTCACCCTCTGTCCCTGTAACAGAAACAGATGAGGGCCATTATTCTGTAAGCTAACCCAGAAAATCCATTGAAAGCTACAATAAAAATCGAGTCGGAAAGCTCGGAATTTGAAACCTTGAAGCCCTCTGAATCTGAACTCGAGGGCTGCACTGTGGGTCCCTGTACAACAGTTTTTCACTGTGTGCAGAGAGCTATCAACTCCGTCAGGATTTACGGCTCTTCAGAGGCCTGGCTATGTCGTGCAGAGAAAATGACGATTACTAAGTCGAGATTTAAGAGACAGACAAGTTCAAAGTCAGAAAGTCCCCGGAACTGAGTGGCATAGACTCTGGAGGTAAACGGAGGTAAACCTGTGGTACTGGAGTCCACCAGGTGAGGTATCGGCCCTAGGATGACTCCAGCTAAGTAATCTCTGATCTGTGAAGATGGACGAAGTCTCCTGGAAATCTATGACCTAAGTCCTGGATTAAGTGGACGCTCAGCAGGGCTCTCGTCTCCACAGCCTATCACGTCAGAGGCTGGCACAGCGCTTGAAACCAAATTTTCTTAATCACTTAAAAATACCTCAGATACAGTGGCGAAAAAAACATTTAAAAAAAAAGATTCAAGAGGGTTGGAGGATGAAATACAGGTGGGCATGTATGCCTTATATAATTCTATATGGACGAAAAGGAATTGGAGCGTAGTAGAAACATACGGCACAGATACAGAAATCACCAATCCGCAAGCTAAGATACGACACTTCAGAAATCAAATAAAAGGTGAGAGAAACCACTTGTCCCAAGTCAAACATGATGTGTGGCAGAGGACTTTGTGAGATTTATGGATGGGAAGAAGGGAAAGACATTTCTGAACTAAGCCAATGTGGAGAGCAAAGTGAGAGCAGCAGAGGTGGGGGTGGGGCAGCTTCCAGATGCAGACAAGCCAGCCAGCAGGTGGATGGGAGGCAGGGAAGGCTGGGGTCAGGGTGCCCTGGCAGGCACTGGGAACACCAGGGGAGCGAGCGCTCAGTGTTTATTGTGCTCCTGTGGACTTCTGCACAATTATGCACCCAGGGCTGTGATTTTGTAAGGGTCACAGGGAAGCCTCTGAAAGCCCCAGGAAATGAGATCAATTCTGGGTTTAAAGGAGCAAATTATAGTAAATCCCAATTGAGTCCTTCCACACCTTCCTAAGTGACTTTTCTAATGAAAATAATTTTTTTGAAAAATTCTAGTTATTAGGGGCTTGATTTCAGTTGGCTCTTCCATTCACTTGGCTGCCTAGTTCAACCTGCTTCTAGGTTTTCCTCATGGTCAACCAACCCAGTAGAATGTGAATCATACTTTGCGGCCAGATCATTGACGTGCAGTGTGGTTGTGAAACCTTTTTTCTCAGTGTTACACTGTAGCGTAGGGCCGGATATGATCCCTCGCGATCCTTAAAGAAATAGCAACCTTGTCCTGCTTTCTCAAGATAAATCATTAGTTCTCTTTGAAATAAGGGTGTTCAGGGCGCCAACAGCTCAGGAGATGAGCTCCACAGAGAAGACTTCATGATTCCCAGAGGCAGGACACAGGGCCAGGGCCAAGGCCAGGGCCAATCTCAAGTAGGGGACTGACAGGAGGACCAAACGAAGTCTTAGAGTGCATTTAGGGACAGGAGGAGTAGAGATGTGAGGTAAGCCACCGCAGGAATAACTAGCTTGGTTGGATCAGCCGGGGCTCTAAGGCATGGGGAGTTTTCACAAAGCTACAGTGCCTGTTGCAGGGTGATTGGAGCCTGGAACCCAAAGACAAATAAAAGGGTTGGCTGGGATGTGGCCCAAGGGATAAGGCATAGCTTAAACGTGTAGGTGTTCTTCCTCTAGTCCCCCACACTTCTTGGGAAACAGCTTATGTCATGGGGCTGCAACTGTCCAGGCAGACTAGACAGGCTGGGCAGTGAGTTCCAGGGATCTTCCTGTTTGCCTCCACAGTGCTGGATTACAAACACAGGTCTGGCTTTTTAAATGTGGGTTCCCAGAATGAAACTCAGATCCTCCTGCTTAGTGGGTGAGGGACTGAAGTATTCCTTTCTATCCTTTAAATAAATCTTCCAACGCACATTTAAAGTATACAGCCTATTACAGGACACACACTCACACACACACACACACACACACACACACACACACACACACACACACACACACGCACACAAAGTTTACTACAATGTATCAGTTAACAGCCCTTGCCTCACCATCTTCGCAGAGTACCTTTTCTTTAGCGGAGAGGCACTATTGATTATGTGCTTCAAAATCCTCTTGTACTTGCCTTTCCTTGATGTGACCGCACACTGGATAGATGTAGGGGAACCCTACAATCTGTGTCCTCATGGAAAACATTTAAATTAAACTTTGCGTCTACCCGTCTGAGGCAGAGGCGAGCGTGCATCTCCCTAGACAACAGAACAGCAGAAGTTGGAAGCCTCCTCCGTACCTGGGACATTCTCTCTCGGTGCTTGGCTTCCAACCTCTCTTTGGCTTTCTGGAAATGGGCGTGCTCGTTCTCATCTCCGGGGGTCTCCAGGTACTTGTCGACCGCGTCAGGGGTGCTGGCTGCCGTTGTGGGAACTGGAAAGGAGACCAGAAGGCAAGTTGAGAAGAATGCCCCATCTTTGTAAGAGAGCCAATCATTCCCCAGGACAGAGAATCGTGTAAAGGAGCAGGACACAGTAGATGCCAATGCAGACTAAAGAAGCACCCAGAGACATTTACCATGGCTGGAGCATGTTTCACTAATGAAGCATGTAGCATGTAGTATGGAGTATGTAGCTAAAGAGTGTATTTAAAAACTGTAGCATAAAATGTCCTGCCCAGATAGGCATTCTTCCAGCAATGACTGCTTACTATGGCCACGTTTCATTGACTTCTCACGCTCTGTTTGGCTATTTTGTAACCTGAAAAATAGCTAAGGGTGTCACCAGTATCAGACACGGTAAGTCCTGCAGAAACCCATGTTATCTGAAAAGAAGGCTGTTGCAACATTAAGGCATCTCAGCGAAATGGGAGTTCTGCACATCGCGGTTCAGACGGCTTAATTACAAAGCCACCCTTCGTGAGAGAGCTTGAACAACACGGGAAGACATATACACACCAACAAGGGCAGTTTAAAAACCACAAAAGGACATTCGGCCCTTGCATATTTGGCAACAATCTCTAATTCATCACACTGCTTGTCAGACAGACAGTGATTTCTACTTTGAATTCAATACCACCAGGCAGGCTCTGAATTGCCGCATCCACTGTGATGTTATGTGGCAACAGCGGCGCTCAGGAAACCGAAGACGGAACTGTGGAACACAAGTGTTCTAACTCACGAGTGAGTAGTGATGAGCAGGAACTGAAAGCATGTACGAGTGTTAGGAAAGATAGACAGTTCTGAAAGAGGAATGTGGTTTCTCCCTAAACAGGAAATGACCTCATCAACCTCCAATAAACTTAAACGCTCATTCAAGATATCAACCACTGTCTCAAATACTCTTTTCACACTTCTCAACCAATTCCTGGAATAAGAGGCTTGGGATGCAATGTCCCCAGTGGTAACTGGGTGAGAGGTCACAGCTAAGTCGTCTGAGGCGACTTGCTTTGTCTGTGCATTTAAGAAAATGGCTGGAATTAGAATCAAAGGCCTGACCCTGTTAACAGAAACCAGAATGCATTTCAAAAGGCAGGAGAGACGTGCATTCTGACTTCTTTCCCTTTTCTGCGGTCACTGGTTAACCACTTCTTTTCAGAAAATGACAGCAGCCGAGATGCCTTTCCAGGTGTGGCATTTGAGCAGAAAGGAGGCGGGAAAGGGTTATTCCTGGAACCTCAAAGAATTGTCCTCATCTAGCTGATAAAAGGGGAACACTTGCCCCATGGGGACAAGGAAGGAATGTCCACTCGGGACTCTGAGATTAGGCCCAGCTACATGCAAACCTAAGACAATGTTTTTACTCCAGCTGGTACCCAGGACAAGGGACTAGAGCAGTCTGCATTCCAGAATTATATCTAGTGGTGATAACACGCCGTGCGTCCTACCATTAAGTGTTAGTCACACGGGGTACTCCATGCATGCCTGTGGCTTTATTGTCTCCCGTTATGTTGTACAGAAATCTTTAATGCTAACCTTAGGGAAAAATCAGACACATTTAATTCTGATTCACTGAAAAATAAATTGGAACACAGGACTATGCAATGTCATCTACAGGAAAAGCAACATATTTTCCAGAAACCAACCAACCAAACAAAACCCAGCAAAATTCAACGTATGTGTTAGTCCACATAGAACATGGACATAAATAAAACATATGGTTTCTTATCCTGAATGACGGAAAAACAATCTGCGATTTTAAACACTATAACAGAAAAGATACCAAAGACAAATACATTTGCTTCGCACAACCTCGAGCAAATCAATACACACGTGTTTCTTAACCACCTTATCAAAACTTGCTTCCCATGGATCAACCCTTTCTTTCCCTCTCAATGGCAGAGTGAAAATGAGAAGCTACAGTAGAGAGCAGTAAATCAAACAGCAGCAGGCTGAGGTGAGCAGGCAAACCGCATTTTACACTTCATACGGTGGGAATGTTTC
Organism: Rattus rattus; assembly: GCF_011064425.1. Taxonomy (NCBI): domain Eukaryota; kingdom Metazoa; phylum Chordata; class Mammalia; order Rodentia; family Muridae; genus Rattus; species Rattus rattus. The sequence continues at coordinate 57,225,169 of NC_046157.1, read as the reverse complement.
GAGCCCGACAGCCATCTGCTGTCAGTACTACCAGAGTACGCGTCCCCTTAGAAATGCCTGCTGTGATTGGTCTAAACTAAATGTATGTGTACATATGTCTGCAAAAGTAAGAATAAAATAATAACCAGGACATAAGCAAGTGGGGGTATATTTAACGGTATCAAGGTTATTTCAAATAGTTTCCTTATAGGAACATGGAAATCAGCACGTGACGTTATTACCATTCACTCTGCTGCATCAAGGTCTATTTCTGTGCTGGTTGATTTCATGTGCCGATTTGACTGAGCTGCAGGCTGCCAGAGTCAACGTCATTTGGTTGTATGTGTGCAAGGGTGTTACAGTATAAGATTAGTGATTGGATCTGAGGACGTAGATCCCTTCAGGTGCTCTTCCAAGAGCTTGAACAGAACAAAAAAACAAACGAAAGAGGAGGTATTTGCGCTTTCGGATTCTCGTCTGAGACACTGGTCTTTGCCCATGGACTGGAAACAGTGGAGTCAATCATATACTAATCGGTATCCACAAACATCGCAGAAGTCAATTCCTCAGAGTATGAATCTTTATATAAATGTATGCGTACGTATGTGTGTATGTGCACATGCTCATGTACACATGCGCGTGCACATACCACACACACACACACACACACACACACACACACACACACACACACACACACACACCATTTTCAATTTCCCTGGAGAAAAAACTAAGGAATATAGTTTCTCTTCAAGGAAATTTTGTTAGGAGTCCCAGTTACAACCTACTGTTGGAATTTAAGATTCCACTTTTTTTTTCAGTATTTGATTCAAACTTAGAGCCATTTATACTAACCCTCCATGTCAGTTGGTATGGGTAAAGGGAATCCTATAGTTAAATCAGCAAACCATGAGGTCATTTATTAAAGGTGACAAGGACAGTATATATTGATACTTAAACCGACATTAGCCTTCCATTGTTGTTCTATGACAGGAAGGACCTCAAAGGAAGGACCATCCAGAGACTTCAGAGTCTCTTCCCCTAAGTGCCTACATCTGAAAGCCATTATGCTCCCAGGACCAGCTAATATATTGTGACAAAGTCCACTGAGGTGATGGAGAGTGGCCCATCCATGTCCCACAGGTGTTTCTGAGGAAAGGATTGGCTGCAACGATACCAGTTCCGTATGTCCCAGAACACGAGCTGATTCCATGACACTTCAAATGGGTCACTGGAGCCGAGTGGAGACAACTTTTGGGAGGGCTTATTTTTTGCTCCAATATTTGTTTGTTTATTTGTTTTTACATACACTGGATCTTGTCTAAGCCCAGGCTGGCCTCAACCTGGCCATCCTCCTGACTTCATCTCCATTTTCACCTCTGGAGTGACCTTGCCATGCCAAACTACCTTTTTGCTTTGTTTAAAAAGAAAAGAAAACCCACACACCATTAAAAATCACACAAACTGTTGATAAATCTTGGGTTTTCTTAGAAGCTATGGTATAGGCTAGGATTTCCAATGTGGCCAAATCACTATCATCTCTTCGTGAAATAATTTCCTGTGTTGGGAACATGTATTTTTTATTCAATATGGTGGAAGAAGAAGAAATCTCTTTCACTGTGTAGAGAATAAACCCAGTGTCCTCAAATAACCACAAAATGAATTCAGGATCAGGTGGGCCATAAGAGGGCTACACTAGTTTTTGAGCAAGAAAGAGTTAATTTATCCCCATGTCCAGGCCACTGGGAAGGGACTTCATTGCGAGAGTGTTTGGTAGCTTGGGAGGAATAGATGATGAGATTTTAAAAAGATCATGCGGGAGTTGAGGGCGTGGCTCAGTGATAAGAGAAGTTACAAACATGAGGATTTGAGTTCGATCCCTAGAACCATGTAAAAAGCCAGTCATGACTGCATACATACAATCCTGTGTAGCAGGGAGAGGGGATCATGACTGTGCTTGTAGGCTGCCAGCCTAGCTCCAGGTTCAGGAAAAGATAAGTGGAGTATGATAGCATAGGATACAATGTCTTCCACTGGGATCCTTAAGTGTGTGTATGTGCACACTCATGCATATATGGGCTTACAACACACACACACACACACACACACAAACACAAACACACAAGTCTTCTGCAGTCTCCTTCCTCTACTTGCTACATACATGAAGGAACATGGAACATGGCATGGTCCTGTCTGTTTTGTCATGATAAAACTATATTATCTAAACTTAAACCCCAGGAAGCTGAATATCATGAAAGTAAATTTCTTCACGTGTGTGAGAGCCCATTTCACTTCTAATGACAATGAGACACCAATGCTGGTCACAGTGCCCACTGTATATTCTTAGGTCTTCTTCAGGTCCACTGGAAGTCTATTTTCTGGCTGGAGGGGAACTGGCATACTTCCAATTCCCTAATAATCTTGGTGCATGGTCTCATACTAAAAACACTATTTCTGAGAATGTGATGCCATTTTCTAAACTTGCTGTCCCCTGGGAAAGGTCTCATTACGTGAGGAACTTACTTTAAAACGAAGTGAAACCCACCGAGGTTCCTGGAAGTGGTTGAAATCACTATGCAGCCCAGAGGGTTCACGGAGAGAAATGGTCAAACCCAACTATTTGTACAGCAGTTTCCCTCGCCGTGATTCTAACTCCACATAGATTAACTGGCCCTGGGTGTGTCTATAGGGGGTTGGTTCCAGGGTTCCCTATAGATAGTAAACTGCAGGATGCCTACCTCCCTTTTATATATTTGGATATAACTTGGAGTATCTAATGTATACGCAGTCCTTTTTTCAGACTGCTGATATTACTAAAGATAATGCAAACATTAAAGGGAGTGGTTTCCTTGCTGAATTGTTTGGGGAAGAAGAAAAAAATTTGTACATGCTCAGGACAGAGGAATTTATTTTTGACTCATGGTTGGTTGAATACACGGATAAGGAAGCCATGGAGAATAAGGGCTGACTGAACTCCAGTCCATCTTCACACTGACAATTTAGATATTAGGAAAAAAAAAAGACCCTATCGTTTTCATATCCACTTGACTCTCTGATGAGTCAGCATTTCTTCTTATATTGCATATGTTGGGTGGGGAGGGGGTCAGACGTAATGACCTTGGCCATCTAAACTAGAACACAGAGAATGAGTCCTAAACAAAAGTCCACGAATAGCATCCATTTGACATATCATTTCCTAGGAATGCAGCTTATCTATACAACACTGGCAACCAAAGATAACAGTGGAGACTTATGTAACTCACTGCCTTATCATCGAAGGCTCTGTTTGATTTAGAGCTGGTATTGCCGTTCCTTGAAACAGCTATGAGTTATGGGAGATGGCAACATGGGTAATTTATGCATGGGTGAACTATAAACCTGTAGAGGAGGATTTTATGGGAAAATTTAATCTCAACGTGACAAGACTTTCAAAAGGCCATCTCCATTTAAAACATTTCTTGCAAAGTTTCCTTCATCGCTCTAATTTCAGAGTAGCTGAAACTCCTAGTATATTCCATTCAAAACCTAAACATTGATCATTCCTACCAAGTTTGAGATGGATGGGCCACTCATATTGGGAGAATAAAAGGGAGTGATCTTTCAATAGCATACTAGATTTTGGAGAGGAACGAAGGCTCTTTGGCCATGTGCTCTGGAGCCTCTCTTCCTTTATGTCCAGTTTGACCTCGGTTGCTGGAGAACACTATGAATGCACTGCGTGGACAGAAGTTAATAAAAGTGTAATCTACACTCTCTTTCCTCTTCACCAGTCAACTGACATGTTATGTAACTTGTTATGTCTATGTACTTCTCCTGGTATGGGAAAACTTTTATCAGATAGGTGAAATGGATGTAGAAGAAAGAATGTTGGCATTATTTTTTAATTAATAGCTATATTCCCTACACTTAAAAGCTATCTTGAGTCTGAATGGAAACAACCACCAGACAGACAGAGAGATATAAAACCAGAGAAACCGCAACTGGAAGCCAGAATGGCTTAACCATAGGGTGTTGTTTCTTGAGAGTTTGCTGGAAGCTTCCTTGACTTCATTACCAGTGGTTCACAAAGACATGGCCAGTCATAACTGCTCAATATTTAATAGATGAGTTCAGAATGTTGGTCTTCCCTACCAACCACATTCACAGAACTTCTGAGAGTGAGCGCTGATGGACTTTTAACTTCTATAGAGGTCTTAAGGATAAAACCAGTTTAAATTTACCCCAGCCCCAGAGCAATCTTTCCTTTAATCCTACCTACCTCATCTCTTATTCCATAAGTAAATTACTGAATATGGCCTGCTTAGATTATCCTACTAGAGTCTCTCAAAAGGTTTAGCTACAGCACTGGCACCCTCTGCGTTAATAGAACATTTGCATTGAAATGGATAAGTGCCTGTTGGCTGCTTTTCATTGTGTGCACGTGTGCACATACGTGCAATGGCTAGAACCCAATGTACGGTGCCTTCCTCGGACACTCCCTACTTATATATGTGCTTGTTTGTTTGTTTATTTATTTTAAAAACAGGTTCCAGACTCCTGCGTTGCAGTCCCTGACCCTGCGTGTGAATGCTAGGGATCCAAACTCAGGTCCTCATGCTTGCTTAACAGTCGCGTCACCAACAGAGCCATCGCCACAGACCACTGGCAGCCATGGGGACCACACAGTCATGCCTACTTACTTACTTACTGTCTGTGGTTGCAGCACTGTGTAGCTATGAGACTGTACTGTCTGACAGAAAAGCATGTCCAAATCCCTTTAATATAACTGTCCCTTACTTCCCCTTTAACAGTGACCTGACAGAAAAGCGTGGCCAAGTCCTTTAATAAGAAGGATCCACTTCCATACCTTTATCAAGTAGCTAATGGAAGGAACATATCTGTGCATGAATTATTTAAACTATTATTATTATTATTATTATTATTATTATTATATTATTGAAATAGGGTTTCATTATATAGCTAGCCTGGAGTAACTCTGTAGACCAGCTTGGCCTTAAACTTGTAGAGGTTCACCAGCTTCTTTCTCTTGAGTTCTGGCATTAAAGGAGTATGCCAACCATGCCTAATAATTGTTTTTAATATAGTGTAACAGCCTAAGAAAATATCGTAGTTCCATTACTAGTATTCTACAATGTGCTTATAAATGGATGCTTATTAATTCATAGCTGGAAGGACAGACAGAGAATAATTTCAAACAATAGCTCAAAAGTAGCCAAGGACAATGGCTGAGGGCTACCCTGGTACACCCCATTCGTGCTTGCAAGAGTTAGCTACTGTTTGCAAATCGTAACCTTCCAACACAACAAACTAAACAAGACTACTGGATCACACTCTGTGTGGACAAAGTCATCTTCTCCCCTGCTTTAACTATGTATGGGGTCACACCTACCCCATCACTCTGGAATTGTGAATCTAAGACCAGACGCACAATGCCAAGATAGAGGTTAATAAGAAGCAAGGGTCTCAGGCATCTCTACAGACAGGCTGGGACCATGGAAACCAGGATGAAACAAAGTGGGGGGGGGTGGCATGGAGGTGAGCCATGATTAACAGAGCTTGCTGGTCTACCTTCTGCATCCACTGTAGCTTACATTACATTAGAAAAGACATCTGACGCTGTAGGTAAACAGCAGCAGCATTTGGGATCTAGGAAGGTGGTCTAACGGGTTCACAAACATCTGTTGAGTATAAGAGGCCACAGGTGTCCTTGACAGGACATCCCATCTGTGAGCCACAGATCTACATATGAATGTAGTTACAACTCTCAGTCAGGCCGCAGATGAAGAGAATACTAGACTGGAACAGAGGTACATCTGAGTGCTGTAGTACACCGCAGCCTGGTGGAAAAGTGGGAGCTCCTGCTTGATCCCTGGAGCCCACAGCCCTGAGATGATGTGTCTCCTGCTTTCTGCACATACTTAGCAAAGACTTGGAGAATCGATAGTTATCATAGGTAAATAATGGTGTAAAGATGTAGGGGATCTGGAACACTTCTAAACACCTGTATGTACACAATGAATTACCTGAAACAATGTGGCAAGTCCCAAAGAAACCCTCGTGCCAAGGTTTATAATGCAATGTGACCAGAAATAGGTCACCCTACGGGTCAAATCCCCCAGTCAATCAGCTGACTAAAATTGGTGTAACAGGGACTGAGAGATGGCTTAGCAGCTCTCACAGAGGTTCTGGGTTGGATTCCCAGCAAGCATGTGGTGGCTCACAACCATCTACCCTGGGATCTGCTGCCCTCTTCTGGCATGCATGCGCATGTACATGCAGATAGAGCACTCATGTAAAATAAATAAATCAGAAAAAAAAATGGTGTAACGTTCTTTGTCTTCATCATGGAGTTTGTCTGCTTTTGAAACACAGTCTGATGGAGACAGTACACGGACACACAATGGTCTCCTCACCTTTGAAATATAAGCTGGTCAAATATTTATATAATAACTCTACTATTTTATAAACACTGCATTGCAGGGACTGGTGGTGAGGCCTGTGTATCAACTCAAATGGATGCAGAACTGACTTCAGAAATGGGTAAGGCACAGGAGGTTTTTTTTTTTTTTCTTTTTTTACCTCAAATGGACAGGCTTTTCAGAGAGATAGGAAGTAATGCTTATGAGTAAGACAACTCTTCAGTCTCATGCCTCTCACTGATGGTGGTGTAGAGTCCTCTGTGAGAGCAGTCATCACAAGTACGTGTCCTGAAAATTGGGGGGTGCTTTTCAATGTTGGTTTTTATGGGGGAAAAGTTAAAATCTAGCAATGCCTGATGAGAGTATTAAACCTCGTCAGGAAATGACTCATGACGTGGGCCGAGTGCACAGTTCTCAGTATGCGAAGTCTTAAAGCAGTTCAAGGGAAGGGCTTTTTCTAGCTCACTTAGCCTCTATTTTCCCGCAAGCCGCACTTCAGACAGAACGTCTATAGAGCCAATCACCTCAGAGCAAAGAAACGCCATTCAGTTAACGCTAAGCAGGTGAAGAAGCAACGCACAAGCCCGAGTTCTCAAGCCCGAGTTCTCGGGCTCCTCTTCCCATTCCGTTCATATTTCCTCAGAATCGAGTCTGCGATCTGCATTTGACCTCCAGGTGACCATGACTCTTTCAATTCAAATGTGAAGCTCGGCTATAAATAAGGCAGCACAGCCACACAGCTATAAATAACTAGAAATTATATGCTTTCTCTCCGTGTGTTGGTACTAGTGCTGCAAAACCCTTCCCTTGCCATGATTGAATGGTCTCTGTAGGGAGACAAGAAATACAGCTGACAAAAATCACCTCATCCTCCTGGGATGGAAGGGTGTCGGGGTCTGCACCACACTGCAAGAGGGAGGAGGAAGCGAGACCTCCAATATCTGTCTGGGAAGTGTTATAACATAAATTACCAAATAATGTCTACTTCTAATCAACGGAAAAGAGTGAAAACTGATAGCCTTTTACATACTGAAAGGAAATAAAATGGAAGAGAACCAATCACCATCATTTTTAAAAAAAGGATGAGAAGAGCCTGCTACTCCCGCACATTGCATTGTTAGTATTAGCATTTTCCAGGTTTTTTGTGATTTCCTTTGTTTTTTTTTTTTTTGTTTGTTTGTTTTTTTAAAGTGCTTTCTGAACATCTGAAACTCTCTAACCTAGAAAATTTGGTTCTGAAACCAAATTCTGAGCCGTTTGGTGTGGACCACTGCCCAAGAACCATTAGGTTTCAGACATGGCCCTTCCGTGTGTGATGCCCGCAGACAGCTCACGAAGAGCTTGAGGCCCCTGATCGTCTCATATGCATAGGAGACGAAAGGAAAATGTCCACGAGTGTGCCAGAGAAAGATCTGAGATCTTTAGAAATACTGGGAACGATGCAACACGCACAAATAACGTTTCCCTGGTCCTTGGGTGTGATGGCTGGAGGCTTCCCCTAGTCCTGTACCCCCCACTTGAAAGACTTAAGGTTTTAGAGGAACAATTTCACAATGGCAGGAAATGGGATTATCGTGGCTTTTATTAAACACATCTTTCAAATATTATCCCATCATTTGAATTAACAGTAGTATCTTATGGAGGCCACTGAAAAATAACAGTTTAAGGTGATGTAATCATCTACACTATAATTTTTTTAAATCATTTTTTTTATCACTTTTGAAGTTAGGATTTCACCTCCCTCCAGGGTAATAGTGACAAAGGCGAGTTTTAATTATATAATTTCTAACTGCACTTGGGTCTCCTCTTCGAGCCTCAGTAAGTATCAACAATATAGAGCATCCCTGGAGAGGAGAAATCCATTTCTAAATAAAGACTGAATTTTAAAAACGCATGCTGACGTGTTAGATATGACATTTGAAAATGAAATTAGACTGATTTGGCAACCAGAAAGCAAGATGTTGTTAAGACCAAGAGTTTTTGGTTGAAGCAATGTCTTTTTAGAGGAAATTCCTCTAAAATTACACTCCCTAAGTGGAAGACCTGATATCAACCAGTATGGATTCTGGGTTGGGGGGGTAGCCCTGAAATCTACGTGACTGACCTTTCACCTCCCAGTGCTGCACACGGTTGTCAATAAGCACAGGAAGTTTGAAGTGTGCACACAAAATTGTCTTTGATAGACAATATTAAATTTTTAGGGAGGGGGTACCTCTATTATCAAATACAATTTCATTAAATTACAGCACATTGATGGCTTTCAGGGAATTTAAAAAAAAAAAGCTCTGCCAAATCGAGAAATACTATACATATATTTCGAAAATCATACAAATCAGAAAGGAACTCGATCAGTAGTGTAAGTGGTTTAAGGGGATGCTCTCTGCCCAACATCTGAAGTTGTCACGTAAAACTGGATGAAGTGACAACCAAGACCATGGGGAAATAGTATCTATCAAAGGGACCTGGTCAAGAGTCACAAAACCATGCCAAGCAGACGGTGCTAGTGAAGGTCACATCCAGCCATGCAACATACTCCGTCCCCTGCCCCTCCCCCAAATCAACGACAACATACGTTTAACCGGATCTTGGGGAAGAGGTTCACTGGTAGTCTTGAGTAAACTTTGGGATGCTATGGAGAAAACGAGAGAACATAACTAAAAATAAAAACAGACACATGGGAATGACGGCAGACACACACTCATAGGGCTCAAAACTAAGCCAACAAAATTGGGGGTGGGGGGTAGGGGGTGGGAAGAATCATTAAACTCAAATCAAAACCTAAACAAAGAACCAAGGAAACACAGATGAGGTTTGTCACTGGTAACGTTCTGTATTGTGGAATTGCTGCCCATTCTGCCACTGGCAGGACATTGGGAAATGTGCAGGAGGGGCTTTGGGTCTCTTCTCCCTCATTAGCACCAAGGATCCTCAATTCTTTCAATGCCTTCTTCAGAGGTAGCTCCTCGAATGTCGCTTGTTCATGGGGATGCTTCTGACACCTGCCTCAGACATGCGCTGAGGTTTCATTCTCCACTACCCGCCCACCCATCTAACTGATCTTCAACCCCATTGTTCTCTTTCCTTCTATTAAACTTTTTATTAATGTGTATAGTTATATGTTTGTAATATCTGCACACAGGCATGCCTGGGTACACATTCATGTGTGTGGAGACCAGATAAATCTTTTCCGATCCTTGCTCGCCATATTGTTTGAGACAGTTTCTCAATGAACTTGTAGCTCGCTGATTGGCTAGACTGGCTGTACAGCAAGCCCCAGGGATCCTCCTGTCTCTGCCTCCCAAGTGCTAGGAATTCCATGCCCAGCAGGTGCTGGAGACCTGAATGCAGGTTCTCTTGCCTTCATCACAGAAGCATTTCTCCTACCCTCCCATCCCCTGCCATATTCCCCAAAAGGTTCTGAGACTCAAACCAGAGTCTGGTTCCCAGCTGTGTCTTTGCCTCCTTGAAACACTGTAACCCAAGTCTGTAAGCTCTAAATCAGAACTACTGACCTTCTCTAATAAAACCCTGCTGGCAGCATTAACTTTTGACAAATCAGTCTACTACGTGTAAGAAGCCCCAATCCCTGGTGAAGGTATATGTTTTACTCCCTGCCCAGAGTAACCAAATGGAAAGGTCTCAGGATGTGTGTGTGTGTGTGTGTGTGTGTGTGTGTGTGTGTGTGTGTGTGTGTTAATCTCTGCTAATAATATAAAGCAAACTTCCTCATTGCTACACTATGATATTCCAGAAACTAAACCTACCTTAGGGAAAGGGGAAAACTTGAGAACTTTGCCAGGAAATCCTCACCTGGCAGCTAAACCCTTCAGAGCCACTGCAACAAAGGTCCTTTGTTCCAAAGGCTCCAGGCCCCAGAATCCTCCATTGTGTTCCATGTTACCTAACCCAATTAACCTCTAGGTGAAAATGAGCTTGGGTATCTTCAGACAGGAGCTACAATCATCTGATTGAAGTCAGGGTCTCTACACTGTTTCCTCAGAGTATGGAAGTGGAGTCATCGCCTCCAGAGGCCAACAAGAACTTTCTAGGTCCCAAACAGATACTGGCTACCTCTCAGTGGGAGGCCTTAATGGAGCAAAGCGAACCCTCTGTTGTTTTGTTTGACTCTATGATTTGGTTGGAAAATTGCCAGAATCTCCCCAGGTATCCCGGGGCAGGGATTGTCTCTCGGCAAATCCAGGAGTTAAAATGTAAGATTCTCTCAAGACAGAAACGCACAATGACTTAAGATCCTTGAATAGTTCCTACTTCTAACTTGTGGTGAAGAATGAACGAACACATCGGAGGACTTAGCTGCTAACAAAAGCAGATATTCCATGTATCTGGGACATGACTTCTTGAGGTACACTTGACTCTCTGGGGGATGCTTCATCTCACACTGAAGCCATCGGGAATTCATATCATCTCCCACAGTAAGACAGTTCGGTATTTCCAGAGAGACACTGCACGTTATTTCCCTCAGCCTCTTGCCACCGAAAGTTGTTAGCACTCTTCTTTTCTTTGTGTGTACGATGATGGTGCATGCCAAGGAGCCCATGTGACAGTCATGGTTCACATGCTTTCTACCTTGTTTGAGATAGCCTATTTCACTGTGTAGCCCAGGCTAGCTGGTGCTGACTTCAGGTGCTTCTCTTGCCACTGCCTCCCATCTCCCTTTTTGTGTGCTAGCATTATGGAGGCACAGACTATGCATTTGGTTTAGGTGCATTCTGGGGATTTGAACTCAGGTCCTCACATTTGGATGACAAGAGCTCTTATTAAATGGTCCAGATCCCTAATTTTTGTCTACCTAATTGCATGAGGGAAAAAAAACAAAAGCCTGACAAGAATAGGTGGTCTAGGTTCATTCAGGGAACAACATGGGCACCTGTTGTGGTTTGAATGAAAATGGCCCACATAGGCCCCTACAGAATGGTACTATTAGGAAATGTGACCTTGTTGGAATAGGTTGGTGGGACTTTGTCACTGAGGGTGGGCTTTGAGGTTTCAGATGCTCAAGCCAGGCCCAGTGCCTCTCTTCTTGCTGCCTGTGGATCCAGGTAAAGAACTCTCAGCTACCTGTCCAGGACCATGTCTGACCATGTGTTCCTCCATGCTTTCCACCACGATGATAATGGGCTAAACCTCTGAACTATAGAACCCATCCCAATTAAATGTTGTCCTTTTTTAAAGTTGCTGTGGCTATGGTGTCTCTTTGCAGCAATAAATTTAAGACAGCCTCTGAGGCTGCATGAGCTCAATTCAATTAAATTTCATTAACAAAATAAATGAAAAAAAAGATGATGAAATAACAAAAGAATTCTCTATAGCAATCTATTCAAGAAAACTGAAGCTTCATAAGCCAGCTGCCAGAGAGAAACCATTGCACATGTGCACATGCAGAAACACGAATACATATATATGTCCATAGACAGACACAGACGTCTATGCATTTGCAGGAAGGACTGCAGAAGACAAAGACCACTCTAGCCCCTTTGTAGAGAGAAGCAGTCAGAAGTTCCTGAGGTTTGCAAGAAGAAATCTACCATGACTAAAACAGAATACATCCGAGGCCATGCTTTATTAGAGCTAGAAGGAGAGATGTGCTCATGACTGCAGAGGAGGCTTCTGGTAATTAGAGAAACTGACAGGAATGTGGTTAGTGGTAGCAACAGGCCCATTCCCAAGAACAAGGGAAAGAACTTGATTGGTTACAAAGAGCAGAGCCAGTGGCGAGAAAGACAAGAGGTGGCCGGGCTGGAGGAAGGGTCCACTTACACACGCTGCCACACACCGCCATGCAGTACTCTTCAGTGTCAAAGTTGTTCCTGTTGCCGCCACATCCGCCGTAAAAGAATGGCGCGCACTTTCCTTCAGTGACATCAAAGTACCAGCGGGAGATCATTGCACGGCATGGCCCGGTCTCGGCTTGTTCAGAGCACACCTCTAATCAGAGGAGACGTGGGGAACCACATTTAGAAAAGACACCTTCTGGCTGTTGACGTACACACTTACTCATCTTAAGCCCTGATCTTCCCAGTGGTGACCTGGGCAGCACCTACTAAGTCTTCCCTGAGGAACTGAATGACCCACTCAGAGTCAACTCTTCCACAAAACAATACATTCTTGGTTTGCTTCCTATGTAGAATGCAGTAGCAGCTACAGGATTTGGGCTAGACATAAAGAGATCCTTTTCTCGATTTAAGGGTAGAAAGTATCTGCACTTCAAATTTTTCTCTAAAAAAAAAAAGCATCTCCTAAAACAACCTTGAGTCAACTTTGATGTAAAAGGATTGCTCAGGACGCGGACATCAGCGTGTGAGCTCTCTTCAACTTCCGACTGTTTTTCTTAGTAAATGATCGCCTAGATGCATGTATAATTAATCACATTTATTTTTAATGTTTCCAACCTTTCCACTGAGTAAACCTGACAACGTATATAACATCTGTGAGAGTGACTGACAGCCAACCATGGTACCTCTAAGACATTTTTTTTATTCATGTATTTTTATCTGACCCTGAGCCCAGAATGTTCCGAACAGTAACATATATAGCTAACAACACATTCAAATTTATTAATATATACCACACATTATTTTACATTAAGACACACCTTACCTGTCAGTCTATTTCACCCCTGTCCCCAAAATCAGTTCCACAATCCCCACTGGTTTAGCATACAGCAGTTCACTCAGTTGCCTTTTAAACGTTCCTCACTCTTTCTTACAAGTCAGGGCTTCTACAGATGTTCTGAGTGTCTGCTTTTGCTGTGTGTAGAACAATAGCTCTCTCTCTCTTTGGGGGTTTGCTCCCCACCCTTGACGGCTGACTCCTCACATACACACTCTTGTTTAGAGGGGTTTTACTGACTTATCCAAAGGGAAAATACCTTTCTAAAAGATAAAAGCTGTGTAAGACCAAGAGTCTCTAGGTTAAAGGAGTAAACATGAGACAGGAAGGTAGACTGCTTATTCCTATAAAGGATTGTTAATCTCTGGCTCCCAGCAAACCCCAAAATTATCTCTTATGCTCTCCTGGAACATTCCAAGATTGTATAACTTCTTTTAAAGAAGAACAGACAGAAAAATAAATCTTCTACGGCAGCCAAAGGGAATCTTGTTTTTCGTTTCTCTGAAGAAAATTCCCGAGAGCCTCAGGGAGGGGGGCTCCCTTAGGAGCCGGCTCCCACCTCATGGAGTGGTACCTGTTGCGGTAAGAATTAAAGAGGATCCTTTGCTATCTGTTCCCACAAGCCACTCACTCCCGGCTGTCTCCCTTTTAGCCATCCTCTTGGCGAGGTCCCCTAGGCGGTGGTTACCACGCCTGACACATGCACACATATCCTGTTCTGTGGACCCTGCATGTTCTCACTCCACACAGGCAATAGGACCAGATCTCTCTCTCTCTCTCTCTCTCTCTCTCTCTCTCTCTCTCTCTCTCTCTCTCTCTCTCTCTCTTTCTCCCCCTCCCTCCCTCTCTCTCTCTCTTTCTTTCTTCCTTCCTTTCTTTCTTTCTTTCTTTCTTTCTTTCTTTCTTTCTTTCTTTCTTTCTTTCTTTCTTATTTTTTATAACTTACTAATTAGATTTTTTGTTAAATTCTCAATCTTCAATTCATCCACACAGTAAATTCACTGCCAACTGATAAAGATATAAACCTCTAACCTAGACAAGATAAAATCGATCTAGTTCACCTAAATGTGAACCACCCTCTTCCATAGAGTCCATCTTTCTCTCTCCTTCCTCCTCTCTCCCACCTTACAAAACTTTGTACACGCCCCACTCTCTATGGTCCATGTATCGCCTTGACATCAACCTACAGGTACCTCTTGCTTTTAAGTTCCCACTGTACTATACTTACCATTACCACCATTCCGTGTCCTGATCAATTTTTTTTTGTTTGTTTTAGACCATCCTGGGCATTGTGTCCCAAAAGACGCTCCGCCCCCATCACAGCTCCCTGTGTCAATCAACACACTGCCCTCATCAACTGAAGACAAAGATTTGCAAAAAAGCGGGCAAGTTTCTAACCCCGGGGAGCCTCATACAGGACTCTACAGGAATCCACTCCATGTGACAAGCATCTAAACCAATTCTGAGTTTCCCAGTTTTCACGGGGAAGCACGTGATTCCAGGAGCACACCCCCCCTCCAGCCCTATTGTGGGCCTCCTCCTCTTCCTTTTGAGGCTAGGATTATACAAGGTCAGCACCCTCGTTTGTTTCTAATGTGATATTACTTCCTAGTAATCTCTTCTACTGCTGTATTAATGCCAATATTGGACAGTGGTGTCCTGCACTGGATCTCTAGTGTGGCCACAAGAGGAACACAAGTTTTGGATCCGCTGGCATGGCCCTCAGTCAGCAGAGCCTGTCAGCAGAATCCATCCGTGTTGGCTCTGGTAAAGGGGCGTGTCCTCAGAGTCTCTCGCACTTACTGAATAACGGTGCCAGAGCTGTTGGCCCAGGTTAGGTGATGGACTAAAGCAATGGTAAAGGAATAGTGTGTGGGGGAGGGGATGGGGCAAGTCTGTGTGAGCCTGGAAGAACTGGACACAAGTGCACCCCTCCCTTCGGCATCTAGCAGACAGCCACTGGATGGAGCGGCTTCCAGTATTAGAGTTTAATGGATCAAATTAGGAGATGCAGATTCTCAGAATGTGGAGAGAGAATTCTCAAAGCATGGTTTTTCCTCCACGTTCTGTGAAACATGCTACATTAAACATAGTGTATAGATGGATCCATAATACAACTGTACCTCTTTTAAAATCCCCTGGTTTATAATTTTATCCCCTAATTGTACAGTACAAATACAGTTTGCTTTAGAAATAAATCACCACCTATCTAACTTAACAGTGAAACAGAATTTTTTTTACAACTGGCAAAGACATTCGAATCAGTTGCGCTGCCGTGTGTCCACCATCTTCAAATCAATTGTGATCTATATTCAACCATAGAAATGGAAAACTTTGACGTCAGTGTCCTTTAAAGCAACCACGATCCAGATGTGGTGCTGGGAAACAGTGACTGACGGGGAGATATTGACAGGCTCAAGGCCAGTCTAGTCTAGACAGCGATTCCTAAACCACCAGCAACAACAAGAAACGAACAAGCAAACATACAAACAAATTATAATACTAATAAAATAAGCATGAAAAGCTCTTTATTTTGAAAAAAATTCCCCATTACGTTATCGCTACAAATTTAACAATTGCAATATAGCCACATTCCCAGAGCCTACAAAAATTGTATTCTGTAGGTAAATATTTGTTTGGTTCTTATAGATGAAATAAATTTTAGATCAACACATTAGAAGGGTGGTTCTTTTTAAAGAAAGTATTTTCTCCAATGCTAAAATCACATACCTCTAGGAGAAAATCGCATTCATCATGCCTTGTGAATGCTAACAAGTAGTCATAAAAACGATAAGAAAATTAGACTAGCAGGAAATAAATGATCAAATATTTATTATCTAGTAATCATGTTGTACTCAATATAATCATGCAAATTAGGCCAGTAAGCTGGAGTTGAGATCTCGTGTGCTAAATACAGGTTGGAATATCAACAAATCACACACGCGCTGTGCACCTTATTGAAGCCACAGACTCGGAAGGATGATGTGTGTGGAGTTTTTATTGAAGTCTCCAGCACAATGGTTCTCAACGTTCCTAATGCTGCATTTCCAATGGAAGGCTACTACTAGAACTATACCATTAAATTTACAACCACTAAAATCTTCATTGCTACTTTATAACTGTCATTTTGCTACTGTTATGAATCATACTGCAAATATCTGTGTTTCCCAATCATCTTACGTGACCCCTGTCGAACGGTCATTTGACCCCCCCAATGGGGTCACAACCCACAGCTTGAGAACCACTGCAGCAGGTATCCTCAGTTGTCTGGGCTTTGTACTGAAATGTGCAGTTCTCTGTCATTCTAATTAGACTTGACCTGATTTTCACACCTCCCCTATGCAGAAAGGTTTCTTATAAAATGGCACCTGAAGGAGCTGGGTCTATAAAATGAGTTTTAAACCTGTCAGGGCTCCTGACACGGTGCTGTAAGGAAGCACAGAGACCGTCCCACTTTGATGTTTCCGAAACCTTGATTTCTAGTTTGCTCTGGTTAATTTGACAAGCATCAGGGTATCAACAAACTTAAAGCAGAACAGGGTAAGAATGAGGTGTACCTTGTGTCTCGGGGGAAGTATTTTCTATTTTAATAGAATGTGATGCAAGGATTTGCTAAAAAAAATTGTTTGTCTGGAAAAAATAAATACATTGTAGAATTGGCTATTTCCTAGGTATAAACACTTACAACACTGGTATTTCAAGCCGTAGTGGTTATGACTCCTCAAATTCCTCACTGTGGCAATAATTGGTTTTCACAGCCTGGTAAGGCTCCATCTGTGCCACACTAGGAAAAGACAGGCACACGTGGAAAGCTACTGGAGAAGTAAAGTTTTCCCTTTAGGTGTCTTATTTCCTGTCTCCATGCCCAAACCCCTAAAACACAGAAGGCAGAAAATGGTGCTAAAGTTTCTTCACAGTATGGCCCATGACCAGCAGGGTCCGTCTCTCAATCTGTAGGCTCAGTGAAAGAAGGCCACAGGTGCCTCCCGAGGGAAAGGAAAGTTTGGTAAGCTCCGCAGAACTCTGAGGTGAGGGAGGGAGGGTGTGGTTTGCTTGCCTGTGTTTTGAGAAGCAAGGTCACAGGACACAGCTCATGTTGACAGGAAACCCCCACAATCCTCCCGTCTCAGGCTCCCAAATGCTAAGACTGCAGGTGTGCACCACCACGCCCAGATAACTTATGAAATGCAGTTGAAATGTGTTATGCTAAAAATATAAAAACATGGTCACCCCTTAGGACAAGAGGGGAGGAACTGGTAAAAACTGGAAAGTGTTTGGTGTATGTGGGGAATGAGAGATGAAACGTATATTACAGGAGTCTTAGAATAAAGTACAGAAAGGTAACAGATGAACTATTTTTTTAACAGATTTCAATACATATTTATCCCACTCTATTCAATCAGCTGTCTTTAAACATCATCAAAACACTTTCAACACTTCTGCCTTAATCCATACTGAGATAATAATTCTCTTATACTTAAACCTATAAAAACGTCACTTCTCAGAAATATGAACTCTAGTGGCCCTCTTTGCCTTACACACCACAGCTTCTATTTTTATTTTGAAAACAATGCTGGAAAAACCAATAAAACAACTCAAGGAATAACTAAACTAAGAATGCAGCTTTTCACAGCACTTTTCTGGAAAGACATGAGAGATGGCTTCAACCCTTTGAGAACAAAGGAACACTTCCCGTGAGTTGGGGTTTGGAACCATGACTCTGTATGAGGAAGACAGGACATGTTCACCTTTCCACAGTGGCTGGCTTCCTGCCACTCCAACAGAGAAGAATTCACAGATCTGAACTATGAACAGCATCATTCCTAGTTAAAGTCTGTCCTATAACCAAGGTTTGCTTTTAATGGCAGTGTATTAAGGAGAGTGGATTTCTTTGGAAGAGGAAACACTGGATTTGAGAAGGGTTTCACTGCATACATAGTATCGAGTATTATACCAGCCATGGTGCAGGCTGCTAATCCTAGCACATGGAACTGAGACACACAGAGAGCAAGTTAAAAGTCATACAACAAGACTCCTGTATTTCAGCATACACAAAACCACACAAAACACACACACACACACACACACACATACACACACACACACACACACTCCACACAATTTCCCATCCCTAAGCACGTCACTAGACTGTCTTATTCACCTTAGCTAATTATTTGTTACCTTACTTATTTATAATAGTGACCTTGTCATATTTGTTGATATTTCTTGCTTATTCTTGTCCTATGAAGCATGTTTACTGGCAACCTACCATGTGCAAAACACTGAGCTAGGAGGTTTAGCTGATGTTCTGAGAAGGCAGTGGAGGCGTATTTCAGTGATCCCATATTCAAACTTAAAAATTAACTGTTTACTCTGTGTGTGTGCTTTTGTCACAGTGCTGAGGACAGCCTGTGGGAATAGTTGTCTCTTCCACCATGCGTGTTCTGGAAGGTGAATTCTGTTAGGTTTGGAGGGAAGTGCCTTTAACACTGAATCACCTCGCTGGCCCTATCTTCACATATTTATTTAAAGCCGAACAGCATAGTTCTCAACACCCTTGCTGAGTGGGTTACAACCAGAGTAGACTCCCATCCTCCGCCAGGGTATACTGTTGGTTCTTACATTGGGTGGGTAGAGTTCTAGGCATCCCTTGGGAAAACCACTGGTGTTGCTAGATGGCCTATGATGCCCTGAACAGTCCTCCAGGCAAAGAATCACCAGGGAGCCAAGCATCAAGAGCTCTGAAGTTGAGAAGCCCAAGCACACAACAGGAGATTTTCGTGACAGGCAGTAATTCCGCCCATCAAGGCAATTGAGTAACAGTTACCAGCATCTCTGAAATCCTGGGTAACAAAGGGCAGCAAATTTCCAGAAAGCAAGGAAACATGGGAAATGGCCAATAAGACCTTCCTTTGTTATATCATGAAACATCAAGAACTCAGAGTACGGGGCTGCAGAGACGGCTCAGCAGTGAAAAACACTTGCTGATCTTGCAGAGGACCAAGGTTTGATCCCAAACACCCACATGACTGCTCACAACTGTCTGCAACTCCAGTTTCTTCCTCTTTGGCCCTCTACACACATGGTATATAGATATGTATGCAAATAAAATACACACACATAACACACACTCTACACGCATGGAATATAGGTATACATACAAGTGAAATACACACACACAAACAAACTTTTAAAAAAGAACTCAAAATGCTCTATTTTCCATTCTATCTCAACAATTACATTCAACAAGATTCAAATAGAAGAAAAGCATCCCATAATCCTATGTGACAAGGATGTTACGTTTTACCGTTATGAGATAAACACATTATACCTTTAATATATCTTCTGTCCTAAACTCATTAACTCATTCATTCACTTCACATCATAAGTCTGAATTTTCTAACATGTGGGCTGAAAGCCTTGAAACCCAGGGAACTTATTAACACTTGAACTTGAGACTTACTCACTCTCATCTCTTCTGGAATTCTCACTGTTCTCCTAATAGAATCACGTAAGGACAGACACGCTATTCAGGCAAGAGTGCCCGGAAGCCACAGATGGATCTTCAGAAGGGCGGAGACCAACAGAAGCAGGTATCTTGGCTGCAATGCACCCCACCCTGTAACTTTCTGGACACTTACATTAAGGGAACTAAAGATTTCCATGAAGAACCACAGCTTTGTTACATTAGCCAATACTTTGTTGGACTTATGGATTAATTGAAAAGGAGAAAATGTATACATACACAATTACGTTATCTGCTCTCTAATTTGTTGCATTACATTTTAAGGAATTGATTTTTTTGTTTTTAACATTATAAACTATTAAGTAGACACACAATTGTGCTTAAGGCACAAAATTTTCTTATGGCAAACATGTCTGTGAATTTACTAAATCACTGAATTATGAATTTTGTGGATAGGGACGTATGTCGATACAGTTCTTTCCAAAACTAAGAAAACCACATATCTGGTACTATCTCTCCGTCTCTGTAAACCTCATCCTCCAGTCTTATATCTTAAGCACACTAATTGCTACAGCAGGCTTCCCAGATTAGTACGGTTAAGCGACATGCATCACTCGGCCCAAGCAAAGCATGTATGGAATGCCTTAGAATCAATGACTGCTATGCCACAGGGCACAAAATAACAGGCTGCCACCTGTCACCTACACGGTCAGTGCTGACACCGGTTCTCCTGTCGCTAAAAGGGGTGCTGCACCTTGGCCTGCGTGTGTGAGTGCCTTCTCTGCTTTAGTTAGAGCAGAGCTAAAAGCCTAAGGCTTGCTCTCCAAGGTGGTACCCCTGTCCTTTTACCTATCCCCAAACACACCTTTGAGCTTTGAGCGCCTTTTCACGCTCACAGCAAGCCAAGTTTGCTATTTCTCTGGAGTCTGAAAAAGGTGAGCGTGACAGACAAAGCAAGAGTTCCACCAGTGAGTCCCCGGATGCCTGTGCCACGCCTTTACTAAGCCTTGCCAATGGAGACAGGGAAGAGAGCTTTGTCTATTTTATACCCTACAGAGCAACATGGCCTTGATTTATGAATAAATCTTGTTGGATGCATTATTTCTGATGCTTTATCAGTGGGTCAAAACTCCCATGCATTTTTTTCCCCTCCACAAGGTACCAATGTCCTTTTCCACACAGGGTGAAAAGAGACTATGCAGGTCCGGATGGGCAGACCTGAGCTACCAATGTTCATATCTCTGTGTCCAGAGTGAGAAATGCTGCACCCTGTGTGTAAATGTGCCTCATCATTATTGTGGCTGTCTTCGTGTCAGTTCATGGTGTCTCTCAGTGCTTCACAAGGTCAGTCAGCTAACATAAGAACAGCCATTGTTCAGACAGTAGGTTTTAGTTTCCCCAACACAAGTGTTTAAAAACTCGCACATATCAATGTCTCTCTCTGTCTCCTTACTGATGAATTTCCTTCCACAAGGCCTAAAATGGTCGGAAGGAGGAATAAAAAGTCTTATCTTGAAATGTGACATACAGTACCGTTTCGTTCATTTTTCTGCTAGATATAAGATCTAATTGCAAATATCTTGGTGTGCGGACTATATCCACACACAAAACTATTTTAAGCAGGAAACCGAGTTCATGCTGTAGTTTAATGGTAACAAAATGCTGTCTCTAAACACCGGCTCTGTTGCACCAACAGTTCATAGATGTAGCACATTGTAATTAAAATGTCAGTCTGATGGTTCACCTTTAACACTTCCAGCTGGTAGTAAACATTAGTTGTCTGATGTTCACAATCTGTGAGGGCACTGGAATGATGACTACAACCACGGTGGCCACAGACTCAAGGCTGAGGACTTCCTGTCTACCAGAAACTGGGCTCTGTGGTTCCCAAGGACTACTGGAAGCCATTCACTTCTCACAGAGTAGCTAGATATTAGACAGGCATCATCACCCCCAATTTACAGAGACACACAGGGATGCAAGACTCCTTGCATTCTTGCATCATGCAGGATTTGCAGTTCACAGGCTGCAGGGCTAAGTAGGACTCAAATCTGAGCAACCTGTGCTTGATCAACGAAGTCTTAGTCTTCCTTTAGTACTATGTTAAGTGCCTAGGGTAGGTCACGCAAAGTCATTTTTAGAACATGCAAGGTAACGTCAGTACTTATGTTAGACAAATTAAAAGCAGGTGACTCAACTGGCCCAAGGCTGTAAACTGATAAGTGTCTCCTGTAAATAATACAGCTGGAGCTGGGGGCCGAGGGAGGGCTTTGTCCACCAACTCTTTTCTGCACAAACATGGCAGCCTGAGTTCAATACTCACATTCGGAAAAAGCCAAGCAAGGTGGGACTGTTCATCATTCCCAACATATCCTGGACTTGTTGGCCCTGTAGCCTCGTCTATTGAATGAGTTCTTGACCAGTAAAAGGCCCTGCCTCCCATCACTGCCCAGAGACTAGAGAAAAAGAAAAGGTGGGATGACCTGAGGAACAACAACACTTGAAGTTGTTCTGTGATTTCTATCCACCTATGTGCATGAATGAATGAAGTTGTCCTATATTTCTATCCACATATACACATGGATGAATGAGGTTCTATGATTTCTATCCATATACACATGGATGAATGAGGTTATTCTATGATTTCTATCCATACATCCACACGGATGAATGAGGTTGTCCTATGATTTCTATACACATATCCACATGGATGAATGAGGTTGTTCTATGATTTCTGTACACATATCCACATGTATACATATGTACTTTCATATACATGTGTATACAGATGCATGCACACACACATACACACTGAAACCAACTTGATTTTAGTAAGTAGAATTCTTTTTATGAACAATATCTGAGGCTAAGAAACAGTACATGCCTTGGCCTTTTCTGGCAATATAATCTCCTTTATAATCATCCCGCTCTGCTTTTATAGCATGAACATAGCCAGAGACAATCTGTAAACAAATGGGGTTGAGTGTCTCCCAGGAAAACATCTGGCTTAAAAAATACGTAACTTGTTCTTTGTGGCCCCTGGAATATAGTATTCTGACCCCTAATCATGACCTGACACCTGGTCATTACTATTATTTAATTTAAAAATAGAAAATACCGGAAACACTCAGTGCAGAAATAAAAGATGCGCCCATGTCCGTAGCAAAAGAACAAGCACCTACAAGGGGTGCACGTTAAGAGGAAGGATATGTATTCAGAAAGAAAAGTAAAAATATCACTTGGGCATTAATGAAACTGAAATAGCCTAGCTCGTGTGGGTCCAAATGCAGGCTTCCTCTATCACTGCTTGTATGACTAACGCATTTTTAAACTTTCCCTGAGTCGTAATTGCCCTGACCTGAAATAGGGGCTATAACTTTTCTACTGCACACTCCAGCTATAAGGCTTGACCGGCAGGATCACAGCCTTAAAGAATGAGAGAAATGGTGTGTCAGAACGCTCATATCTACAATAAAGAACTCCAGCGTGGAGCTGGCACCGTCTCCCAGCGGGTGGAAGCACGTCTGTACTAGCCTTGCTGTGCTTGATACAGTGGCAAAGACTTTAGCTGGCAGTAGGGCACAAAGAATATTTGCTGAATAAATAAACATAAGGTAAAATATAGTTTTTCTGGACAGGCGGAATGCGGTAGGTTAAAAAGCCAAGGCTAAGCCAGTTCCTACGACATTCACACTTCAGAAAAAGAAGTCACATCTCGGGTTTATGAGCTGGACACTGAGAACAGGAGTCTAGGAGACTGTGGCTTTTCTTAACTGGTCACACCTTGAGCCATTAGACTGATAACCAACGTCTTCCTAATTGGCAAAGCTTAGAAGCCAAATGGATTTGGCAGTCACGAGCTAACCTCCAAAGAGCTCCCTTCTCTCGGAAATCAGTAATGCGGAACAGACAATTGAGGTTAGCAATTTTATGATCAGGTAAAATTAGTGTCCATCTTCTTCCCTCTGTTTATTCCTCCTAAGAGGCCCTGAAAGCCCCTCGTTCTTATGAAGCACACACAGTAAGGACTCGGCTTAGTTGCTGGAGCCTGCAGATGATGAAGTGCACGTCTTTGTATGGATGGTTGTAAATCACATTTGTTTCCTTTCAGAGGCCAAACCAGTAACATTGAAAATAAGACCACAACACTGATCTTTCTTTCCAAGTAGTGTTTGCTTCAAGGTACAGAAGCAGGGTTTGCAGGAAGTTTTACAAAGTGTCCAGTCAGCTCTGCTAGGGCTGTTGTTCCTACTAAAGGGAAAAATTAGCAGTCATTTCCAATACTAGGGACATACAGGGAAGGTTTGACCACCTTAATCTGCCATCTAAAACATCTGCATCATTAAAAGATATCCTATAACCTCTTGGAAAATTTGCCCGAATTTAAACTGTTGGTCCACTCCATAAGCCTTACATAGAATGAATAGGTTCACTTTTAAAACATTTTTTTAACATGTGTGAGAGTGAGTGTGTATGTGTGAGCAAGTGTGTGTGTGTGTATCTATGTGAGTGTGTGTATTGTGAGGCTGTGTGTGTGTGTGTTTGAGTGTGTGTGTGAGACTATGTGTGTGTGTGAGAGAGACTGTGTGTGTGTGTGAGACTGTGTATATGTGAGACTGTGTGAGAGACTGTGTGTACATGTGAGACTGTGTGTGCGTGTGTGTGTGTATGAGTGTGAGTCTGTGTCTGTGTTTGAGAGTATGTGTGTGTGAGTGACTGTGTGTGAGTGTGTGTGAGTAGAGTATATGTGTATGTGTGTGTGAGTGAGTGTGTGTGTGAGTGAGTGTGTGTGAGTGTGTGTGTGAGTGTGTGTGTGAGTGAATGAGTGTGTGTGTGTGGGAGGGGGTACTTGTGGCGGTGTGTTTGTGTGTCAGTGTGTGTGTCTGTTGGTGGGTGTGTGTGTGTGTGTGTGTGTATGACTGAGTGTGTGTGACTGAGTGTGTGTGACTGAGTGTGTGTGAATGTGTGTGTGTATGTGTGAATGTGCATGTGTTTGTGTGTGTGACTGAGTGTGTGTGTAAGTGTGTGGGTGAGTGAGTGTATATATGTGTGAGTGTGTGAGTGAGTGTGTGTGTGTGTGTGCGCGCACGAATGTGCATGTATGCTGTATGTACATGTTTGTATTTTCCAGAGCAGGATGTTCGATGTCCTGCTTTAATGCTGTCTCATTTCCTCTACACAGGGTCTTCCATGGAACGTACAGCAACATCCCCCAGTAATCGCACCCAACAATTGTCCCCAGCAATCATTCTGCTCCACAGCTCTGGGTTGTAGGCTCACACAGTCTTGCTTGGCTTTTCACACGGGTTCTGGGAATTTGAACTAAGTTTTTCCTCCCTTTGCAGCAAGAACTCTATCTATGGTGCCAATCTCTAGCTCCTGCTTATCTTTAAAATTAGTGCTTGTTTTAGATTTTCCTTATAAACATCTAGCCTAGAGATCACTCTTAGTTCACAATTGCTGTTGGCTTTCTCAAGAAAAATCCCATAATGCATGTCTTTATATGTTCTGTCTAAGATCTAAAATTACATCTTACATGTAAAACTGCATACGAGGGGCTGGAGAGATGGCTCAGTGGTTAAGAGCACTGACTGCTCTTCCAGAGGTCCAGAGTTCAATTCTCAGTACCCACATGGTGGCTCACAACCATCTGTAATGAGATCTGGTGTCCTCTTCTGACCGGCAGGCATACATGCAGATAGATTATTGGGTATATAATATATAAATACATCTTTAAAACAAAGCAAAACTGCATACCAAAACTAAGTATCTACAATTACAAAGTTACTCATGAAACTGATAAAAGGAAGGACACATTCAGAAGATAACACAACTGGGAAGTTAAGGAGATCACACATCTTGAGAACATTCCATTTTG
The DNA here is from genome assembly GCF_011064425.1 of Rattus rattus. Lineage (NCBI taxonomy): Eukaryota > Metazoa > Chordata > Mammalia > Rodentia > Muridae > Rattus > Rattus rattus. The sequence continues at coordinate 57,199,797 of NC_046157.1, read as the reverse complement.
GTTAGAACACAAGTCTAAGGTCGCCACTCCTTGTTCCCCTGTGACTTGTCATGGTCAAATCCCCACCATTTCCCATCATTCTCAGCACCTGTACTTGTCAACCTTGGCACATTCCTGTTTCAGTCCCAACCCGGTTTTCTCAGATTACCCCACACAGGGTACCAACGAGTCCTGTCTCCCAAGCTTGCCCCTTGTCTTCCACCAAAGCACAGGGTTTGTCTGCTGTCTCCTACTGAGTGTGATGCGCGTTGGAACAAAATTTACCCGGAGACTCTTCCCCTGCCTTGTTTAAACGCCATCTACGTAAGAACCTTCTTTGGCCCATCTGGAGGCTGGCTCTGAAGCGGTCTCTGTGTTCTTACTGTACGGGGTAGGACGTTTTGCATGTCTTTGACTTTGGTACTGTCCTAGATCTCAGCTCTCATGACCGTCATGAGTCTGTGTGTGCTCCTGACCTGTGCCATTTGCACAGGCAGCCAACAAGTGTCCTCTCCTTCTAACAACCTCATCACTACAGATTATCAGTCACTGTAATGCAACGCCAAGAAAAAAAAAAAAAAACCCAGAGGGGGAAACCCAAAACACCTCTTTTCTTGCTGAGAAAATTGGGGCTAAAAAATTCATTAGGCCAGATCTGCCAGTCTTGGCCTCCGGAGACATGTGAAACTTTCTCTGGAAAAATATACCTTGGACATCTGAGGAAGAACATTTCATTCTGATCAAGACACCTCTATTTGCATGTTCATTTACAAGCTAGAATAAACAAGAAGCCTTAAGTAGGGAATGATAAAATGAAACCATGTACATCTACCTGGAACTGGATGCTCTTTTCCTAAACAATACAGAACACCTCCATTAGCTCTAAGGGGGTCGAGTGGTTTGATTTGTTACCAACAAAAACATCATGTGAAAAACAGAAAAATCCCAAAACACTGATAAGGGACACAAGTCAGTCGTTTAAGCTGCGCAGGGCACCTCAAATAGTATTAAAGATTCAGAGAAGGGCGACTCAGTAGAGGCCAGAATAGCCCAACCACTGCTGGGGCCATGAGTGAGGACCAGCTCTGTGATTGGGCGGGAGGGATCTCATTAGGGTGCTGAAATGGCCTTGGGCTAGATTACCGTGATATTAAAGTCACTGAATTAGATATTGAAAATGAGTTAATATGATAATATATAAAAATCTTACCTCAATAACGTAAAATTCTTAAAAATGCAGCAAAGGGAGAGGGAGCTACTAACAATAATAATTAACAACGTACTTGAGTTGGACAGTGTCCTATATTAAACTCTAATGAGCTGTAATCATTACACTTTAATCAAAAGGGAAAGGAAATCTTACAGCACTGTAGCATTCGTGGATGAAAGCTAATAGCGGTTGCTTAACACTAAAATGAAGTCAACCCATGTTCATTCAATCTAGATCTAGAGGCAGATTTTACTGTGGGGAAAAAAAAACAAAACGCATACCCGTTAAACCCCCAGCCCCCAAACACATGGGTTGGCATAACATTTGGTTATTTAATGTAAAATAAATATTTGCTTTCATCTCCTGGTGATAAAACGTCTTTTAGGTTGATTTGGTTCACAACATTCACAGGAGGAACATGAACTAAGGTATCAGAGTTGTACCTGTTTTTTGAAGAAGGTTTTGCCATACTTCCAATTAAACAATTAACACAAATTGCCCGTGTTGAATTTCACAGCGTGAAATAGAGTGATTCATACCAAACCATATTAAAAATTCAACTCAGAAAAAAATCAAAACCATTAGATTTAGTAAGATTAGTAAAATCTAATAAAAGCTAGTCATACAAACAAATGTTAGTGGAATTGTCTACAAGCCCAGCCCAGTGAATGACCCAAACTGCAGTCCTTCCAATCAAGGAGCTCCCAATCTCGGGGGTCCAAGATGCAATGGGGGATGCTGAACAAGGAACGGCCACCATCAGGGGTGGACTCGGCACTTGTCAAATTTGATGGCTTCTGTTCTAGGTGGAGCCTTATAAATATAGTCTAGGACTCCTTAAACAGCAAATACAAGGCATAGACATGACTGTGCAAACGAGATTTGTTTTTAGTTTACACTGATTGCTGGGCTGCTTGTTAAACCAAACCAAACCAACACCAGCGATAAACTGAGCATCAGAAGCCTTCTGGTTTCAGAGGGGCGGTGGGAGGGAGGTGAGGGCAAGGGGCAGGAGAAGGGAACGGTATAGCTTTGGTTGAAATCACCCCCCGACCCCCGCCATTTTGCTTTCTTTTTTCCCAAGTCATTTAAATAGAAATCCAGCAGTGGTTTACCTCGGACTACCTCCTCCACAGACTCAGTGGTGGTTGTGGTAGTGGTGGCAATGCTGGTTGTTCTCTCTGTGGCTTCTTCGTAGGGCTCCTCAGCCTCCTCCTCCACCTCATCCCCATCCTCCACATCCTCGTCATCCTCAGCTTCTTCTTCTTCAACATCGGCCACTTCCTCCTCTTCGGCTACTTCTACGACTTTGTCTTCACTGGAAGAACAAATAAAAATAGGTGTGAAATGCTCAGCTGGACAAAAGTTTAGGACAGTAGAGAAAAAACATCAAGGGACTTTGGTAATTTGTGAAGGAGTGTGGGGTTGAAGAAAGACACTAGGAAGATTAAAATGTTTCACAAGTGGACATAGCTCTTTTTTTTTTAATGGCTGCAAAAGAAGATACTAGGACTCCGATTACATGATGCTATGGGCAAGGCAAACTTATGTAGACTGTGGAGAGACGATATGGCTGTAAACATCTATGTACTGATGCACACAGGGCAGGTAGCAATCAGCAAGATAAAATTGTTAAAGAACATGCCTAGAACACAATGTAAGAGACTACTACACAATTTAAGAGACTACTAAGGACCTGCGTGGAGAGCATATGGCTACTAAGGCAAGCTTAGTCAAGAGCACTCGAAGGAAGATAGAAGGAGGGAGAGCCTGCCCTGTATTGCCTGGTGGGAAAGGACAGAGAGACACAATGGGCCAGATCACAAAACCAACGCAAGACAAATAGCTGAGACTGAGACTGTCCGGCACAGTCCTGTCAAATAGGAAGCACTACACAAATGAGCGGAAGAGAGGCCATACCCAGGTCAGTGTCCCCAGCAACAAACAGAGCACATTCAGCAACCCTGAAGTCGAGTGCGGCCAGCAAGGAGCTTGTAGTTGGAAAAGGCAAATGGATATCTGGAGGTTATCTTAGCTGTGGCACCATGATGCTTTGTAATGACAGTGTCGGGGAAGGAGAGAGCTCAGCTTTAAAGGCTAGGAGAGTGCGGGTCCTGTGTCATAGGCTCTATCAGATTTCATGTGAGACTGGGGTGGTCCCAGCCATGAATTTGCATGCTTCCATAAAGTAGAGAGACTCTCACAGTCAGTGTCTGACAGCTCAGTAGTGGGATGCTGTCCTGACAATGAAAGGGAAAGGAAATTCGAAGAGATAGGTGGATGTGGCACTAAGGGACTGCTGTGGTTTCCTCCAACGCCAGGGACACCCTGTACAGGTTCTGTAATGAATGATGCATAGCAGGGAGGCCCTTGGGTGCAAGCACAGGACGCAGGACTTTAAAAAACGATGTCTGGCTCATCAAGGGGCTATTTCCTCAACTCTGGGGAAACATGATGAAAGGAAAATGTATTCCGAAACAGTTGGTTAAAATGTACAGAAGAAATTATTAAGCTGAATAATTTAGTTAAGTGTTATTTATTAATGTGTTGATATGGAGGAGACTAAAACTGGTTTTCACATTTCCCTCAAGACCATGAAGAAATAGGTGAGAAAACAAAGATGAGACACTGTCATGGATAATCAGATGGGATAAACCTCCATTTGCCTAGATATAAATAGGGGGAACTAACTGACTTCTTGATTGCCTGAACAAACTTTCTGTGTACACATCTACTACCGAGGCCACATTTCCAAACTAAACCTACAGACTTTATTTGGGGTACATTCTTTTACTTCATTTCAACGTTGTTCTTCTAGTGAATGTAAGAGAGATTGCTTCCTGAGTTGATTGCTTCCGGGATCATTTCCTTGTTCAACCAAATCACAGTCACGCTTCTCTTTGTTTCTTTCTCCACTGTTGGTGGTACTTCAAAAGCAATGGCAGGGAGAACAGTGAGATCCAGGCCAGGATTCTCTTTAAACCATGAAATACCCACGATCTCGCCCCATGGCTGTTGTGACGATGTTCATAACTGGTGTATGGTCCAGGCTTTGGTTAGTCCTGGGCTGTCAGGTACAGTGAAGAAATACACATCTGGATTCCCTAAGGTGCCTATCCATCTTCCGTTACTTAGACTCTGCTTTTAAAGCTCCAAATGGAAGGCTCGGCTATGGGGAAAGCTGTTTAAGAGATCTGCATTCTGGTGTGTGCCCAGCCAGGAAAAAGAAGGAATTACACGCCCATCATACCCTCACTGCCTCTGTTGGCATAATTTACTGTCATAATAACTAAGAACCGAGATGCATAATAGTTCAACTGGCTGGGAAATTAAATTACTTGCCCTAAGAGAACTCAGGTCCACTTCTTATTGCCATGGTTTTGATTTCTGGAATTAAATTTAGATGGCTGTGAATTCAATGATCTGTTTGGACACTATTTAAAGCAGAAGCACGCAACTGTGTTTTAATGTTGCTGCATCTTCTCTGAGAACCCTGAACGTGCCACTCTTACAACTTCTAATTGTAGCTTTTAGGACTAACAGGAACCATTAACAGGCAGGAAAAATGCTTCTCTCTCGCCAGCTGAAAGGTCAGACAGTTGTTCTGTGATGTAAGACAGGTGAGACTGCTTTGTATAGTTGAGCACAGTGACAGAAAACAAAAGGAGGGCAAAGTCTGTGAAAACATGAGGCTGAGCTATTTCTTCATAAAGCCAGGCAAGAAACACTCACAGAAAGCTGATTGCTGATAAGATGGCAGAATAATCACATCCCATCCCCCAACGGCAAATGCCTTCTCTAGGTTTCAATCTGAGAAATACCAAGGAAACAGACAGACTCCTGACCATCTGTACCTGAATGCAGTGAGGAGGTCAAGAGGACCTGACAACGAGGCAATGAATCACTAGTGACGCGATGCAAGTGAAGTCTACATTTATGGTTGTACCTTGGTGGAGGATGAAGGCTACCATGAAAGTGAATTGCCACTTCCCAAGAGTCCGAACTTGATATAATTGCACTGAATGCTGCCACCTGTGAGTCTCCTTGGACGGCACGATTCACATACCAGCTTTCATTCCTGCTTACAAAGGTCATGCAAAGTGTTTTGCCATTTGCATTCTCTGAAATGGTCACATGACATCCCATGCATGGCAAAAGGAGAGAGGAAAAAAGATCAGTGGCTGCGGGTTGGAGGCTCGGGGAACAGACCCACAGCTCATCAAGGGTCATTTGGTCTGGGAAGCCATTCAGCATGATGGTGAGGGGGGAGGAAGAATAAGGCGGGAGGGGGTGGCATATGTACTCTTCCGGTGGGCACAATGGTAGGGATTTGAAGACACAAAGTAAGGGGTAATTGAATGTTTTCGTACCTCCTGCTGTGCTCCCAAAGCTTACTGTAAAATATCAGATAAATTAAATGAAAGACTTTAGAAGTTTTATTTACTGTTTCATAGTCTGTGTCAAAATTTAATTTGTTTTTTTTTTCTTCCTGCTGTCATAGAAAGTGGGGAAAAGAAATGACTGAGAGATGCTCTGATATCCATGGTTATGAGAATGTGATCTACAATCAGGCCTCACTTCAGCAGTGATAAAAATAACAAAAGCCAGTGCCCAACATGTTATGACCAATAAGAAGGCCAGAAGAGCATGACTGAAAAAGATGGAGCTCAGACCTATGCATACTGATGTAAGGGAAGAAGAGAGACTCTGGGAGTTTCCCGGAATCAAAGTGAGGCACGGAGAGAAAATACAGCCATGAAGACAGGAAAACAAACAAACAAAACCCATTGTGGCAGTAACAGAAGAAAACAACTTGAGACGAGCAGATGTTTTTTCCCTTCTTTGGATTCATAGTTCTCTACCTGAGCAAGTCAGTTTGTTCTCAAAGAAAAGCAGTGTCTGAGACCATTACTGTTAGTTGCAGAGAATGTGAAGAAACATGGAAGAAGGTAAGCTTGTTTTCTGTGGCCCCCAGGAAATAGTCCACAAAGGACAGGCCAAGGAAGACAAAGTCAGGAACGCTCCCATTCCAAGAGGCCGTTTGTCAGGTGCTAAACACACGAGGTCACTCTTAGCATATTTCTTCACTTATTTGTTTATACTGTTTTGAGGGAAGGTTCCAGTCGGCCGTCTAAGATGACCTTGATGTCATCATGAACCTTCTACCTCAGCCTCCTAAATGCTGGCATTACTGACAAGAACCATGCCCCACTCACTTACGGAGACAATGAAAATAGGCAAATGCCCAGGCAGGTAAGTTCAGGAGTTGTACAACCTGGTGAGAAGAAAGCTGGACCGCAGGAGAGGGTGGCTGGCAAGGGTGAGTGTTCTGATTTGGACTACCAGGTCCTTTTCAGGTTTTAAAATTAGGCAATGCTGTTAGAGTTGTGTTATATGTTCATTGAAAAAAGGCTTAAAGTGGATTCTCGTAAAGTAACAAGCCACCTTTCTTACTGTAAATACTTGTGGGTTGGTCTGAAATAAAACACTCAGGAGCAAAACTGCCACCTTGAGGGCCTGCGGATTTGCAAACATATTCACCATTCCAAGCACCCAGCATGATAAAGGTACTTACAGCAGAAGAAATCAGAAACAGAGCTATGGTTTTTCATATCCATAACACCTTTTGTTATGGCTTCACTGGACCAGGTTGAATGAGCCAAATTATCCCCTACATTGATTACTTCATTAATTCAGAGCTCCATAGACAAAAGTCTTCTTTTGATGCTGTAGACTCAGAATGTGGTTCCTATTTTACTCTACAACACTGTGACGTTGCTCTGAGTTACCTGGTCAAACACAGTCTAAAACTATCTAATGGAAAACTCCAGAAACAATATACAACCTTCAAGTAATTCTTAGGGCATTACTGTTATAGTCACTCCATTTTATCATGATCTGTTGATAATCTGTTGATTAACTTTCTGTTGATGAGTACACACTCTAATTACAGGTCTATAAGGAAAGCAACAAATAGTATGTACACAATGCAGTATTATGTGAGGTCTCAGTGATGACAGAACCCTTTGGGTTGTATCTCCTGAAGACATGGGGGACTAGTTGCCTTGGCAACACATGGTAGCTAGTAGGGAGTATCAATTTTTCAGTTAGAAGTTTTCTTTAAAAAAAAAAAAGACAAAAAACCAAGAACAAAAACAAAACCTCTTTTAGCAGATACTATGTAAGTTACCCAAGGTCATTCTCAAGTCCTTTCACCAACTCCCTTGACAGGAGAGGATCAGAACTAAATAGCCCATTACTCCACATTGCTGCATCCCTTGCAGCTAGAAGGCCTTGTGACCGACACTTTCATAACAACTAGAAGCCAAGCTACATGCTTGTACTTCATGGAGAAGCCACATCTGGATGAAAAGGTAGCCCGAGTGTCTTTGTTTCTTTGCCTTTTTACTCCTACCTTCTGTGCCCACCTGGAAAGGCAAACTCCCTGCCAGCTATGATGGGACAGGGTTGTTTATCAAAGTCCGCTATCGACAAGACACAGCTCATTGCAAAGACTCTGAATGATTCACTACTACAACAATTCTGATGATGCTTGACATTTGTGGTTAAAGTACTCCTTGCTTAGGAGGGATCTCAAACCCAGCTGGAGCCTCAACATAAGGACTGCCACTTTAAGAAGATCCCCAATAACAAGATTGAGACACCAAAACTGCATGACTCAGGCAATTAAGAGGGAGCTGCTGGCCCCAACCTTGGTTGGAAATTGGATTGAGTCGTCATTACACATTTAGTAATGCCTATTCTGGGTGAGAGAGTCTAAACTAATTGCTCAGCGAGCAACAGGGGACTTGCATAACGTGGGCTTCAGAAATTCCAAGGAGAAAGTGACAGTCACAAGCCAGAGCCCATTGGGCAGTAGGGATTCATTATGCAACTGGGAAGAATAGGCAAATAACTATGATCCCAACAAAAGTTCACAGGGACACTGAGTTTGAATGGAGAGGAAAGACAGAAGGACCAGGGCTTTTTCCTTAGTGGATAAACAAAGAAGTAAAAGAGATATATTCAGGTTCAACATAAGCTAACGAATGAATCGGCAATGTGATCATTCATCCAACCATTGACTCCCTCCACTAAACTATACCCTTTGCCATTTTAGTCATAGCTTCTTCTAACTTGCTCAGGGTCACCCAAGAACACCGCACTTGAAACGCTGTCCTGGTCTCAAGAAAAATGCATCCTACTCCTACCTTCTCATTAGCATATTAGTTCTTTGTACCCCAGAAACCTTTTTACTTGTTTGATCTTGCTGGATGGAGTGGACAACAGGGAGGGAAGATTGGAAGGTCAAAGGCTGGACATTGCATGGGGTGTTGGGGTAAGTCTATGTGTTGAACAGACATACATACAGGCGAAATAACCATAACCATAAAATAATCTAGAAAAAAAGCCGTAGTTAGGAAGGATGTTATATAAGATAAACCATGAAAAACAATTTAGACGTATCTGTGAACTTAGGACCTGTCGGTACCAAACCTTTTTTTATTCATTTTGCGGGTGAGAGGGTGTCAGTGGGTTCTTTAGAGAAGTGGTTTTAGGGATGTACAGGCATATTTAGTTTGCTCTTGACTGAACTTTTCTTTAAAATATTTCAGCAATGTAAAAAAAGCGTGGTAGAACGATATTCTGGCAAGGCTTCTAAATCTGGACTATAATTACAGTAAAAGACTAAAGTGCTTTTTCTCCAAGGCTGTCTTGGAAGTAAGAAAAGTCATATATAATCTAAAGTGCATTGTCCTGACAGCTTTATGAGCCGTGCAGGATTAAGCAGAAGCACCCGCGGTGAGAAAAAAAAGTCCTAGAACCATCTTAAACTCTTGGTGTGAGAAAACAAAATTCTGGTTCATCAGAGGCTATGCCAGAAACCTCCAAAGGAACAAATTCCCGAAGACCAGGGTATTGGTGAGTATGGGTGACTGTGTGTAGATCTCACATGGAGATCAGGGAATTCATGACCTGTATCCATTTGGTCAACAGGGTTCATGTAGGTTTGGGGGCATGCTTCATTCTCTGGGGGAGATTGTGAGAAACAAACCAGAGAATTTCTCTGCCCTCCTAGTATGCAATCCTATAGAAAGAAAAAGACTATGGAACCAAACAAACAATGGTCTACTGGCACAGTACAAGGTGCTGAACACAAAAGGGGAGATGAATTCAGGAACGCTATCAAGGACACACGGGGTGAACACTGGGTGAGCATTTGGACTTTCCAAACACTGCTATGTCCTGCGTGTGAAGTGTTCCCCATATACTGGTGTATTTGAACACTTGGTTCCTAGCAGGCTGTTTTAGGAGGCTGCGAAGCCTTTAAGAAGTGGGTCTTTCTTGGGAAACTATACGGTATAGCCTGTTATGGCCTTTGGTCTCAGCCGTCAGGAAAGTATTGAACAAAGGCAGCTGGAGAAGACGCTATGAAAACAAGCATTTGAGGGAAAGTGTGCCCAGCCGCCTAGTCCTCTCGTCCACTCTAACAAGAGAAAGTGTATAAAGCTGCAGGTGATCTGTGAATTAAATGGTTACTAAGCCTTCAGAAACTAGCCAACCCCCAGCCCAGTCTCCCTCTCCCATTCACTCTCCCTCTTCCTCTCCCCCTACCCCCACTCCAGAAGCCCTTGGGAAGGAGAAAGGGAAGCTGCCTGCTTCTATGAAGACCTCATTGGTTTCATACGTGAAGTAACCATAGGAACCTGGGCCCCTTCTTACAGCAAAGGGCAAACACCCTGTAATATCTGTTGCACCTACACTGTCAAGAGAGCCTCTCAGGGAGGGACAGACATGTCTCATGGCTCATCCTCAGAGAAGTACAGGGAAAAAATAGCAAGAAAGGAAGCCACACCAGGATTCTGCAGGGTTCACAGCCCACACACTCCACTCCTTTCTGCTTCTGTGGGTTTGAAGTGAGTAAAGGAGTATTTTAAATCAGGTATAAACTAAAGGTAAAATAAGGAAGCCCATTACTACTGCATCATGAAAGGACTGGGTAGCCAGAAAACTGAGGCATGCATGTTGAGATCTGAAAAGGGCTTTTCCACTGTGAGGAATTTTTTTCCTTTACCAGCAAGCCCAGTTTCTTGCCTTGACAAGAATTTTTCTCAAGAAGTATTTGAGAAATTCAGAGTCAGGATACGGAGCACCTGTGTTCCTTACACAGCGCAGCAGGGGCAGAGGTCATGGATGGTGCTCTCGGTGTGGCCGTGCCTTGTGTTTAGGTTAGGTCCTCAACAACAGTTGCTTTCAGGAGTGCTTTGTTCTGTCACACGAAGACAGACGACACTAAGGACACAGTAACTCCTCTATTAGATGTGGCTTCAGTTCCTATCTGTCGGCCACGGACTTAAAATATTTGGTGAAAAGTTTCTGAGAGAAAGAATTTATGCATTTTGAGTTGCTTTTGTTGCTGCAACCTGATATAATAGCCCTATTTTATTATCAGTTTATTGTATGAATCACACATTACTGTTTCTATATATAGATAATATATATAAATATATATAAACAATATATAAAACAATATAAAGTATATAAGCAATATATAACAATATGTACATATAAATATATTAGTATATATATATGTATATGTATAGACAAGATCTGGGAAAGGCAGACTTAAGAAGAAAATCAAAATAGGATAACTGGGAAACAATAAATGAGTAGGAAGCTACAAAGAACACATGGGAACGGGGACTACAAAGGGCCAAGCTCAGCAGGCTGCAGAGCAGGAGTGGGTCTTAACAGAAAACAGAAGGCAGGCCACTGCTGTACTGGGAGAGAGTTTGTTTTCAACGACTGAAGACTCTAGATCTTTACCCACAAGAACCCAGCCTGTAATAAACAAACTTTTAAGTCAAAGGGTGGAAGAACAGTCACACACTGACATTCTTCCGCTAGGAGCAGCATGGGGGTCAGGCAGGTGACAAAGTGGCAGCGCTGTGTAGAGAAGGTTCAAGGAAGCACAGCCTATGGGGCTGAGAAACTGTGAGGGGTTTCAGATAATAACAGAACTGGGGACCATCTGGATGGGGGGCACTGTTGGTTAGTGGGAAGATGAATCTGATGCTTCAAGATGGAGAAATGGGTAGGGATGGTTACCAATGGCAACAGGATAGAGCAGGAAGAACTGGTGGTGGCGAGGAGCAGAAGTTAATGGATTCGGCTTTGATCATGATGGATTTGACATGCTGACAGTCACTGTTGGAAAAGAGCCCAACAGACAGATAGAAATGAAGAATCAGAAATTGGGGCCATGAATATGGTCTGTTTGAAATCACCCTTTAAAATTTTTTTAAATCATTTATCTTTATTTATTTCATGTTCGTTGGTGTTTTCCCTGAAGTTATATCTGTGTGAGGGTGTAATATCCCCTAGAGATAGAGTTACAGATGGCTGTGAGCCACCATGTGGATGCTGGGAATTGAACTCAGGACCTCTGGAAGAGCAGGCAACGCTCTTAACCACTGAGCCATCTCTCCAGCTCTGAAATCACCTTCTTATGACTCTTAAATAAGTAGCACTGAGAGAGAGAGAGAGAGAGAGAGAGAGAGAGAGAGAGAGAGAGAGAGAGAGAGAGAGAGAGCTACAGTTCCTGAAAGACCACAGATAATGGGCCAGATGGTCACCCACTTTGGGCATTGCTAACATGGCCCATTTACATTAATCACCTGGAGTAGACAGAGAAACTAATTGTAATTGTGGACAGCTCTTAACTTCTGTCCCTGATCACGCCACGGATGTATTTCAAGACTATTGCCAATCTGGAGATCTATGAGAAAGACTTTGAGATGCCTTATAGGTTTTATTCAAGAATCAATGTCCCAATGTATTAATTGGGAACATTTAAACAGCATTATATGTGAAGAGACATCTCAAGGAGCCCCAGAGGATGCCTGGAACTGTAGAGAGCACTGAATTCCCTCCATGTTATAGATTTTATCCCCCGCACACACATACCTATCATAAAATTTACTTTTAGAAACAAGACATAGTAAGAAATTAATGACTACAATAAAGCAATTAGAACAATACCCCACAATTGAAGTTATATGAATATGGTCCCCTTTTCACAGTATGCTATTGTACAGTACTTTTTGTGATGATGTAAGATGATACTTTACGACTTCTCTTGACAGTGAATAAACAAACAAATAAATAGATACAAAAGCTGTCAGCACCATGTTTGTCCTTTACAACCGTTATTAAGCAAACTACTTTCAAAAAGTCTGCAAGCATTATAATACTGTGACTTTCAACTGAGTAATGGAGACAACTACTGACAGGCAGATCCCATACACTGTGGATCTGCTGAGAAAGGGGTGGTTCGTGTCTTGAGCAGAATGGAGCAGATGGCGTAAAATGTCACCATGCTACTCAAAGCTGCACGCAGCTGAAAAGTTGATGAATCTTATTTTTAGATATTTCTAGCTAATATTTTCAGCTGGTGGAAGCCAAAACCATAGACAATGGGCACGATGAGAGAAAACCGGTAGATACCATGCACTAGAACTCGGGCCAGATGTGAGGTCCCCAAAGGGACATGGATAGTAAGATTTCCCCTTCCTCTAGTTGCACATTTCACTGGAGGAGAAAAAAGGCATAGGGCAAACAAAATGCTAAATCATGAGGTCAGTGTCAGGACACACAGACAGGACGCCAAGGCTGAAATAGGGAAGAATGCTCTTCTGAAAAAGGGTGATTCGTTTCATTCCTGTGAAACAAAGAGCTGATGTCCAAGAGAGAAAAACACTGTCCATGAGCCTGCCAGGAGAGGAGGATTACAGGCAGGGAGATTTGTCTGTTCCTGTGGGAGGGGAGTAGGGTGGGTCATATGTAGGGAGGATAGGGGAGAGAGAAGGGAGATCAGCTGGGGGCAGGGGCGATCTCCAGGAAGTGCCAGAGACCTGGGACAGGGAAAGGCCCCAGAGGGTCTAAGAGGACAACTCTAGCTGAGATTCCCAGGAGTGGGGAATATGGATCCTGAAGTGGCCACTTCTGTAGCCAGATAGGACTCCAAGTGGAGGGATGACAACAGCCCACGCATAAAACCTTTGACCTAGCATGTGTCCTGCCTACAATATGTTCAGGACAAAGATGCAGCAGACTGAGGGAATGGCCAACCAATGACTATCCCAAATTGAGACCCATCCCATGGGCAAGAACCAATCCCTGACACTAACGATAGATACTCCAATATTCTTGCAGACAGGAGCCTAGTGTAACAATTCTCTGAGAGACTCCACCCAGCAGCTAATGGAAAGAGATGCAGAGACCCAAAGCCGAACAGGAAATGGAGCTCCGGGAATCTTAGGGAAGAGTTGGGAGAAGGATTGAGGGACCCAAAGAGGACAGGAACTCCTCAGGAAGACAAACAGCCAACTAACCTGGACCCTCGAGAGCTCCCAGAGATTGAATCACCAACTACAAAGTGAGCATGGGCTGGACCTAGCCCTCTCCCACTCCCCACGCATATGTAGCAGATGAGCAGGTTGGTCTTCATGGGGGTCCCCCAAACAACTGGAGCAGGGGCTGAACCTGAGCCTGTTGTCTGCCTGTAGATCTCCTGCCCCTAAATGGACACCCTTGCCTAGTCCCACAGGGACTTGATATGCCTGGGGAAATGGGGGTGGCGGTGGGGGAACAGGGAGCTTCCCCCTCTCAAATCCCAGCACATAAATGTAATGCTTACATATTTATGGCTGGGAATGGTGGCCCACATTTATAATCCCAGAGTGGGGAGGCTGGGATCAAAAATTTCTATGGAACTCACTGCCTAGCCAGCCTGGCTTGTTCAGTGAGCTATATGCCAGTCTCTAAAATCAAGGCAGACAGCACTTGAGGAACAATAGCCAGGATTGTTTTCTGGGTTGCACATACATATGCACATGTATACCTATTCACCTGCATATATACAATAGGAAACACACACACACACACACACACACACACACATAGATTACATGAGGGCCTGGCACAGAAACAAGCTCTCTAACTGTATCCACCTTCATCACCTGCATTGCTTCAAGCAAGGCTTCCCTGCATTCTCCCTGCACATCAGATTTTTAATGTGTTGGAAAGCCACCAAAGCATATTGGAGAGTTCTATGTCAGGGTTATATATGCACGCGTTCTACACTGACGCTGCTCTATAGAGGCTGTAAGCTTTCAAGTTGTATGGGGAGGATGCCTGTATAGGAGAAAGTTAACGATAAAACATTAATTAGGAGAGTACCAGTTTTGGTCGTCTTATAAGGTACGTTAGACTAAGATCGTATTGGATAGGATGAACAGAGTAGGTGAAGTAAACCTGGCAGTGTTTGTGGAAGTAACAGTGCAGAGTCCTGGGTTCCAAAATGTAACTTTAGGGAGTGTTTCTAAAGATAGAACAGATGTCACAGAACCGGACTGTGGGGAGGGCAGCCAACGGCAACACCTGTATGCACTGGAATTCATTTATTTGTGAAATACTGCGGTCTCCTGGGCTGCAGAAGTAAGCCTTGAACTATTTGCCTCAACTAATATTCAGAATCAAAGACAAGAAGTGAGAACGGGATAGAAAGGAAAATACTATAGTAACCTAAAGTATTGGTCAGGGAACACAAATGTAACAGACAATATAAAACAGTGATGATCAGATAGCTATAAAGGAATAAACGAAAGATCAGGTCAATGCTTTGATGGAAGAGTGCACAGCAAGAGCAGACAGTCTGGAGAAGATAGGACGGGCGAGTCACATAGGAAGAGGAAATAAAAGATTCCGAGGATCTTTAGAGCTTTATGTGGTCTGCTACCAATGCTCGCATGCCTGGGCCTGTCTGTGCATGTACTGGTACCTGACAGTAAAACCAAGGGGATCCAAGAAAAAGCCTGTCGCTTGTGTTGATGGCAGAGCAAAAAATACCATTCAATGTGGGGATCAAACCACGGATGTCACAAATGTGTATCTAGAATACTTACATGATCAATTCCCAATGCGCATGCGTGGGAACAATTCTGTCAAGCCGAAGGGAGTTAGAAGGCCCCTCTGTTGCAGACGCTCTAAGTCCTGGGTTGCTAAGGGAGTTTCAGGACTTGCACGAGTATTGGATGAGTTCTTGGGGGATAGTGCCATGCTATGTCAATGGACTTAGCACCTGAGTACTCTGCGGTCGAACAAGGTGCTGCTATCCCAGGAATACCTTGGACACACATTTCCATAAAGCCAAAGTGTTTCATCACTACTGCTGATATCTGTACAGCTCCTCAGCTCCAGCTCTAACCACACTGCCTATAACATTCTGCTGAAGGCTGATTAACATGACAATCGAAGGCTCTACAATAGGAAGCGAATGAACAGCACATTCTGGGGGGCAGGAGATTAAACACTTAATCTTCTCTCACTTGCCATTCTTCTTTATTCTTGAATTATATAACTGAGATCTAAAGGGGAAGGTTTTCAGATGTGGAAATTGGAAGTTTAACCAGCCATTAAGTTTCTATTTAAAATATCCAAGAGAACCGAAGTCAACCACAACTAATTTAATAGACAATTTCCAGTCATAGGGAATCACGTATTCTAGGTTTTTTTTTTGTCTCTTTAAAATAATTCTTGCATATTTAAGGGATAGAGTAGGCCTATAAAAAAGGAGTCTCATTACTCGCTTGCTACCAATAGCTACTTGAAGATGTTCTCAGCCTCATCTAAAACAAAAGGCCTAAGATGCTCTCTTCTATCTGTATCAGTTATCACAGTGACAAGGTATTAAAAGAGTCGGCTGAAAAAAGAACACATTGTATTGGCCATGATTATCCAGCAGAGGTAGACCACTGGGTTCCAAGCCCTGCAGAGTGCTTTTCTATTTGATAGCATGAGATAGGGTTGGGGTGAGGTGGCTTACAGATCAGCCCCTCTCTTCTAGATCCAGTCCACACATTATAAAGTGTACATTAGTCAGTAGACCAAAAGCACTGTGATACAATTTATCTAACCTTTCCCCTGTCAGAGGAAACAGGCTCCACCAGATAGGCTAGGGTTAAAGCATGGGTTTTTAAAAGATGCACATCTTAAATTATTCTTTGAGATTTTCATCCACGTTTACAACGTCTTGATGAAATTCACCCCATCTTACCCCGTTGCCTCCTCTTACATCTCTTCTCTCCACAGTTACCTCATAACTTCATGTACTCATTACTTATTAATATATTAACCAGGCAGTCTAGTTGGTACAGGGCTGCTGGTATGTGCCCAGGCATAGGGCCAACCCCTGGTACATGGGCAACCTACCCAGAGCTGCTACGGGTTCACATGCGCAGTGGGCCTATGATGTGCAAAAGAACCCTTTCTTGAAGTAGCCCTTCTGCAACCTTTCGCTCTAACACTTTCTGTGATGATCCCTGAGCCACAGGAGCGTGACAGAGATATCGTTTATGGATGAACACCCCATGGTCTCTTGTTCTCTGCGATTTGACCTGTTGAGAGGCTCTGTCTGAGAGTCATCTGTCGCAAAAGCAGATCATGCTCTTTGCTAACAGGACTTCTCTTTCCTCACACTTGGACACGCTCAAGTCCTGGCTTCAACTAATTGGGCATGTCCCCCATTTTCAGTTTTGCAATTCACTTCACTGGCTCCCTGGAAATGTTATTTCATGAGTGCGGGAAGTGAAAGGATACGGTCTCAAATTTGCCTAATGACTGACTTCCTTCTACAGCAACGCGTGCTTTCAGATTTTGCTGAGTTTCTTACAGAAAGCAACTGGCACCAATTCATGCCATGTAGTTCTAGTAAGAGAGATATCTTTTGGCATAACAACTTAATATGTAACTTAAATTTGTGAAAGTGACTTTTACACGAGACAGTGATAGATTCCATATAAACAAGGGATGTTTACTTTAAAGATGACATTATCTTGATCCCAGCTTCGACAGGAAATTAGCACTTCGGGGTACTAGGATCTTTATTTTCTTTCTCTTGTCTTACTATCTGACCACGGCTCCCCATCCTGAAATCATCATCACAGAATAACAGAGCCCTTCAAATAACATTTACAAGAGCGTGGTATGTGTCATCTGATGATTTCCTATTACTGGGTACCTCGTGCCAATAAGCTCAGCGCCCTGCCCGATGCACCTCAGATACCAGTAGCCAAGTCCTGTGCAGGAAGGACACTCTCCTCTCTGCTGTCACCTGCTCCAAAACCAAAACAAATCCCATTGGCTTGGCTTCATAGCTGGAATCTGGTAAAGGCTGTTAACGTGATTTGTTTTTCTTCTGGATGTATATTCGGTCCAAGTTTATTAAATAGAGAAACAGCATTTCTAATAAGACCTTGGTAGTGGCAGCCAGTGTCCTCAAGGGGAAAGTATAAGTCTCTGCGATTCTCCTATTCATCATTTTCAAATTAGTTCCTTTATTCAGACAAGAGGCAGATAGCCCGGCCCAGCTCTGGAAGCTGCCAGGACCGCACTGTGACGGACGCTTCTCAAAGCCATAGGCTGCTTCATCAGTTCCATTCAGACTTGACTCGTCCACTGGCGAAGACTCCAGGCCTTAGTTTATCATTTGCGTGACTCACTTGGTGTCCGTCAAACATCCTTAGCGTTTTCTTCTCCCTCGGGTAGCGTTTTCTTAAACCACAAGGCAGAAACTGAACAAGACTATTCTAAGAACTTCAACTCCGCAAGGAGAAGATAGATGGCCAAATAAAACTTACCCCCTCTTTTTCTCTCTCGTCTAAGTTTAAAGATAGAAAGTGTTGACTTACAAATAGATGTAAATTCTCCTGACAGCAGGGTATCAGGTAAGACTGAATGTTTCAGCATCCTTGTCGAAGACAGAAGTGGGGAAATTTACTGCTCGACTGGACGGCAAGTTTTCACAAACTCCAAACCATGTATTTGTGAACGGGACTCTCTATAAAGTCATGTGGCTGCTACTGCCCAAGACATTCTTAGGGTACAGAGACAATAATGAAAGTGACTCTTCATTCACTATGTCTAGCACAGTGCTATTTACAAACCCAGCCTTAGTGTGAGCTTCCTGTCCTGCCCACCAGGACTGGTTAAGAGTTCATGGAAGTCTATGCTCTGCATTGACCTCTGGTGCAACACCTCAAAGTCGGGTAAAGGCAGATGAACCATAAGAAACATAACTGAAGGAATAAACATTACAACTCTGAATGGAAAGTACATGATGGTAGTGCTTGGGGTCTGACACTTTGTTTCAGCTATAATTAAGTCTATATGGACCAAATTGATAAAACTTAACAATCAGATCAAACCATAATAATTTGCCGCTAATCTAACAGCTTTTAAAAAAAATCCAAATTGAATGCAGTGGACATTAAGAGATTCTCCCATGCTTTTGAAGTGCACTGAATGTCTTAAACTACAGCATCCCCTCCCCGCCCCTAAAAAGTATAATGGCATTTTACTGTAGTAAAAAATGACATCACAGTTAGATGTCATAAAATAATTTGTTACAAATGAGAAGTGTCCATAAAAGTTCATTGCACTTAAGCACATCTTGATGATAGATAGCATTTTAAGGCCACAGCTGAGGTTAGAAAGGTTTATTTTGATGGCTAGATGGATGGAAGGAAGGGAGGTAGGGAGGCCGGAAGAGAGAAAGGAGGAGGAAGAGAGAAACAGAGGGGGGAGGGAGAAAAGAGGGAGGCAGGGAAGGAGGAAGGAGAGACAAAAAACCCTATTGTTTAGAGGAAGTCTCTTAAGGTGGGTAGATATCTGTTTCTCTATCCATGAAGAAACAGAGACTGATCCTTGACTAGAGAGTAATTCCCCTAAAAGCTAAATGTTAAGCAAACCTTCAAATAGAGGGTTTTTTTGTTTGTTTGTTTGTTTTTTGTTTCGTTTTGTTTTGTATTTTTTTTTTTTTTGGACAGAGTCTTATTATGCAGTTGTAGCTGGCCTGGATCAAGCTATGTGACCCAGGCTGACCTTGAACTCCCAGAGAGAGAGCTCCTACCTTTTGTCTCTCAAGTGCTGGGTCTTTAGGTATGAAACCTGACACTTGAAAAAAAAACCTGGTTTTAATTTAGATTTATATATTTTTATTCTACATGTACAATGTTTAGCCTGCATGTATGTGTGCACAGCGAGTGCATGCAGCGCCCACGGAAGCCAGATGAGGATGGCAGACTCCCCTGGAAGTAGAATTACGGATGGTTGCTCCCCACCATGTGGGTGCTAAGAACCAAACCCAGGTCCTCTGCAAGAGCAACAAGTGCTCTTGGCTTTTGAACATCTTTCCAGCATTCAAAATGGGGTTTCCAAACTCCAGCACCATCTACAATGTCGCAGGGCTGTCCTTGAAGTTGTGGAGTGTTTAGCAGTTCTGTCCTCTATAGCCCCCTTGATGACATGACACTTCTCTCTCATTCTTACCCACACTGTGACAACTCAAAATGCCTGCAGACATTCCCAGATGCCGCTTGAGTGAAAATCATTCCCCATTGGGAAATACTGCTCTTGACTGAAGTCTGTTTCTCAAATCTCAGCATGCTTGCCAACAGCTGGTAGTCTCGTGAACATGATTTGTAATTTACTGGAACTTTTTTTTACCTGCAGGTTTCGTGTTTGTTTGTTTGTTTTCACTTTTAAGCACTCTAAGTTGACAGAAACAATAGGAACTTACTGATTCAAAGGAAAAAGTTAGTCTACGCTCTAAGTCGAAGAGCCAGTGTGGTTGCACAGCCCCGTGATCCCGCCTAATCGGGAAGCTGATGTAAGTGTACAGAAAGCTGAAGGCTTACCTGTACTGAAGAGGGAGACTCTGTCACAGAAGGAAATTAAAAACAAATGATAACAAAAGAGTCAAAGGTCAGGCTTCCGTGGTAAAGTCCCCCACCCCCAAGCACAGGGCCTTAAGTACAATGGTTGGTACTGTTGAAAACACAAAACCAAGCAAACACAAACTGACTTTCACCCATGGGCCTAGAAAAGCAATCTTGTCTTTATTTATAAGTATACTATTATTACACTTTTTGAATAAGGTATTCGAGTAGGCTGTACAGTAAAGGTCATTAAGGAAGGATTAAGTTTCCTTTGGTCTCAGCACTTCTTCAGCACACTTTGTAGCTTCAGAGATTTCTGATGCAATTTCTTGAAATTATTGCCTACCCAAATGATGTCCCTCAATTGTTTTTTTTTTTTTATACCAATCAGTTTGTGTATACATGCTGTCCTTTGGCTATGATGACTTTGTCTGTGTAGTTTGTACTTGATGCCAAGGCCACTCCAATTCTACTCAAATATTTGTTGAGCACCTAATGTGTATACAATGATGCCAGGTGTTTCCACATGCCAAGTGGCCAACTCTCAGGAAGCGACAGGCTGTTAACCCTTGAAACCCCAGCACCGGCCACATTTTAGCTCCTGGGTTTCTTTCTGAGCAGTCTGACTAACTGTAAGAAGAAATAGTATATCTGACTTTTACTCTTTCTTGGAGAAAAAAAAACTGAGAAAAACTCATTTTACTTTGTAGTTATCATACAAGTCCACTGTAATGGAGGATGGTACATCTAAAATGCATGATAGGTCTTGACCTTAGTTTTCCTATTTTCTTATTTCAACATACCAAGAAGTATGTCATCACCATTCCAAACACCAGTAACCCAAAATGGAACAGTTGTTGGGTGGTACAGTATGAGATGGCCACTTCCATTGCTGTGTTCCCAAAACACTAGGTTTTAAAGGAGTACCAAAGAAAGATGATTCAAGAAAGAGCAGGTTTATAGGTAAAGGAGGTGGAGTCAGTGAGATGGAAAGAGAAATGGAGGGAGTGGGAGGAATCAGGAATCCAGGCAGGACAAAATAAAGACAAAGACTGAAGTAAGGGGTTAGAAGGAGGAGGAGGAGGAAAAAAAGGAGGAAGAGGGGGGGGAGGGGGAGGGGGAGGAGGAGGAGGAAGAAGAGGAGGGAAGGGGAGGGGGAGGGGGAGGAGGAGGGAAGGGGAGGAGGAGAAGAGGGGAAGAGGGGGAGGAGGAGGAGGAAGAGGAGGAGGAGGAGGAGGAGAGGAAGAGGAGGAGGAGGAGGAGGAGGAAGAGGAGGAGGAGGAGGAAGAGGAGGAGGAGGAGGAAGAGGAGGAGGGAGAGGAGGAGGAGGAGGAGGAGGAGGAGGAGGGAGAGGAGGGGGGAGGAGGAGGAGGAGGAGGGGGAGGGGGAGGAGGAGGGGGAGGGGGAGGAGGGGGAGGGGGACAGGAGATATTTAAGTAGTAGAAGAGATTTAAGACTCTGCTTAATTAACATGTACTGAGTGTCCACCAAATGCCAGGTAACTTGTTGTAGAAATATGCAGTGGTTAACTATCAAAGGGTCATAGATCCAGCAATGAAGAAAGATGATGTTAGGGACCAAGGCGAATGGGGTTGGTTTAGATTGACAGCTATGTAGAAGACGATCTGTCCTCAAATGGGGACAGTAATTAAGAGAATCCAGAGACATTAAGGTTTCAGCTGATGTTACAACGTGCCTAAGAAATGGTACAGTTACACAACGTGATAACTTAGGAAATTCAGAAGTAATTACAGGAAGAAATTAAGTCTTCCCTGGGATGGAGAATTGACCAAAATATGTTTAGGAAATGCGAGTGTATCCACAAGTCTAGGACGTGTGGGGGTGTATATGAATGGTTATGTGTTGATCAGGAGGAAAGAAAGGCAAGGTTGATGGACTGCAAGTTGCTGCTGTGAAGATGACTGTGGAACACAGCAAGACCTGGTGAAGGTTTCAGATGTACAATCAGAGTAATGGCAGGAAATACTAAGAGTGCGCCGTCTCTAAGGGAGGTCTGAGGTGAGGACATGAGACAGAATACAAAGGAAGATAATTAGGGGAGGAGCCAGCTTGCATTTCAAGTTGATGATAATGACAGGGTGACCATATGATCCAGGCAGGGGACAGCTGAGGTCTGAGTATTCTCTCTGGTTTAGATAACATTCTATATCCCTTCTCTAGGAGATAGTGTAGTACATTCAAACACAGTGCATTCAAACGAACAAACGTCTCATAGCTTGGAATTTGTAACAGTGAGAACAGAAAGAAGCTATAGACCCAGAGATGGTATCAAGAAGGTTCAGTTACTCAGTGACGGGATGAATAAACAAGAGACTTGGGTCAGAATGCAAAGCCATCTGCCCGGATCAATTTCCAGCAGCGAGAGAAAGAGCCGCAGGCTGATTCGGTGGTTTCCAATGGTGTTGGGTGTTGTCAGTGATGGTGGCAATGGAATCTGCCAGCCAGAACAAGTGTGGGATGAAAAGATGAAGACCTGTGGAAAACTAGACCCAATGAAATGGAGGTTTTACAAGACACGCAGAAGATGCTTCGCAAAGGCTGGCAGCTCTTGAAAAGATAAAAATTACATCATTTTAAAATTTAACAGTCCCTGGTGGGGCTGGGAGATAGGGGTTTGGTAAAATGTTTGCCACTCAATCATGACAGCCTGACTTTGAGCCCCAGTATCTATGTATTAAAAATTAAGGTGGAGGATAGCTGAGAAAGACACCTAATGTTGAACTATAGCTCCCACTTAAACACACACACACACAAACACAGAAAGACACCCAATGTTGAACTGTAACCTCCACTTACACACACACACACACACAAACACACACAACACACACACACCACACACACACACACCACACACACACACACACACACAGAGAAAGACACCCAATGTTGAACTGTAACCTCCACTTACACAAACACACACATGCACCACACACACACACACACCACACACCACACACACACACACACACACACCACACACACACACACACACACACACACACACACACACACACACACACACACACACACACACACACACATCACACACCACACACACACACACACACACACACACACACACACACACACACCAGACACAGTCTATGGAAAGAAAAGACAACGGCTAGGCTAAGTAATTTGATTTTCCTTTAGGAATGCCGGTTGTATTGGCTCTGTGGTTAGACACCTAAGGACAGGATTTGTTTGAGAAGCCTCTGAAATCTAGATGTGGCTGAGGCAGCACAGGGCCAAGGAAGACTAATGGGCATCGAGAACTAGGCCACCTCATTTCTAAAAAAAAACAAAAGAAAAAAAAAAGAGATAATTAAGTTTAGCTCTTTCCTGTCCCCCATGTGGCACACAGAACAGAGGTACAGGGAGTGGCATGTCCAGCCCTTATGGGGAACCCCTAACTCACTGGATGACAGAAATCTCAGAAGCAAATTCTGCCTCCCTGAGACTTCTTGCCTGGGAAAGAGGAGACCTGGAGACTTATACACAGACTGTGAACTTACATCACTGAGAAATATCTGAAAATCTATTTTCGGTTTCCTTGGCTCTATGTCAAGCTAGTCAAATGTAATTATTTTGGGAGGTGGGGGAGCAAGACAATTACCTGGGTGTAGTAGGTAGTGCAAGCCCTGAATTCTAACACTCAGGAGGCAGCGGCTAGAGCTCTGTGAATTCTGGGACAGCCTATTCTACATAGCAAGTCCTGGCCAGCCAGGGCTACGTGTAGCCTGTATGCTATGTGTATCCTCTCTATGCAGCCTCTATCCTGTCTCAAAAATAGATGGAGGACTGTAAATGGTAAAGAGGGGGACATAAAAGACTGTAACACACACACACACACACACACACACACACACACACACACACGCACACGCCCTGATAAACTTGCCCACTAAGATGAAGCCTCATCTTACTGATAGTAAGTTTTGTGATCTGTATTTGGTGTTCTGTTTGAGTTAGATAACCCTGGGGAGCAACTGAGAGGACCTTGGCAGGAAAGCCTGAGTGAGCCTCACATTGTGGGGATGGTAGAGCCTGAATTCGTCTGTGAACCAGGCCCTATGTCTAACTCAGAAATTCTGGTTTCATGGCCTTTCGACTTGAAAATGGATATTTGTCCTCAAGTGAAAGAAGGAGTCAGATAATGAATGAAGGGGTTAAGGTGCCAAGGAAAAGGAGGTAAACAAAATATGGCAATCATGAAACCGAAGACAGTTAAAGAACTTCAGCAAACGTTTATGAATGTCGCCAACTACACAAAGACAAAAATGGTTGAGGGGAGGGGCCTGCCAAAACCAAACCAAAGATAGAGAAGGAAGAAATCTTCAAAAGTAAATGTACAGACACAAGCCAAGTCTTCCTTCCTTCACAAAAACTTTGTATTGAGTTCACGAAAGAGTGTAACAAGTATTCCACATGGCAGGGCAAAATGGGATGGCCCAGCCCACATCTACCAGCTTCCTGGAGAACTACTGAGGAGCGGCTGTGAGTGGAGTTTGCAGTATTCCTGACAGTCACATGACTTCATGAAGGTACATCAGTAACACAGTAAGTAGCACAGAAGAATCATGGAAGCCCTTCAGGGGTAGATTTATCCGGTATTATCAAATATAACTGGAATGAGAGGGCTCTTTCCACTGTGAGACAGGAAGACGCATTCAGAGAACACAAAAGCCGGGTAAGACATGAGATGGGTCAGCCTGAGACCGAACTCAAAAGCCACCTTACCCGCCATCAGCATAGTCTGTGTCCGCTCCACCCCACCAGACATCGGAGTCGTCCTCCTCTGCGTCCGCGGAATCGATGCTGTCGCTTTCCTCCGCCAACGGGCAGCACACGAACTCGACCCCTCGGAACTTGTCGATGCCACAGGGCAGCAGCATGCCATAGTCGTGCAAGTTAGTGCTCTTCTCGCTGCATGTCTACAAAAGGAAGCAGGGGTCAGCAAGGGCACGGAGGCACTAGAACCGCAGCCACAGCCGGGACAAATCAGCACGGACAGACAGACACATTCGCAGTCTACTCCAGACGGTAAGAGCGGCTTGCTGTCTGAACTCATTTCTAACCTGGTCTTCAGCATGGGCTGCCTGGTGTTCTGTCTAACGCTGTTTTCTTGATATGTGGGGTTGAGAGATGCCTGAGTGGTTAAAGGGCACTTGCAGTGGACCCCTGACCCACCCTCAGAACAGACAAGATGGTACACAACCATCCCTACTTCCTGATCTATGGATCCAATACCCAATTCTGACTTCGTAGTTAATGCAGGCACCAGCCACACACCTGTTGCATATACATATATGCAGGCAATATATACAATATATACAATAAAATAATTCTACCTCGAAAGATTTTTTTTTAAATTTATTTATTATATAAGTACACTTGTAACTGTTTTCAGACACACCAGAAGAGGGCATTAGATCTCATTACAGATGGTTATGAGCCACCATGTGGTTGCTGGGATTTGAACTCAGGACCTCTGGAAGAGCAGTCAGTGCTCTTAACCACTGAGCCATCTCTCCAACCCCCCTTGAAAGATTTTTAAAAATGTATTATGATGTTTACAAAGTAAACGTTAAAAGAAAACAGGTTCAAGAAGCCCAAACACGGGAACAAAGATCAAGGAACAATTTAAGCTATGGGCCGTGATGGCTTATCAGGAGCTAAGTCTCCTACATCCGCCTACCCCCTCTTTCCTCTGCCCCAGATGCAAAAAAAAAATTTTTTATAGGCGGTTAGTTGCACCTTATCCTGGAAATGGTGTCTCTTGGCTCATACGTCAGATTCCCAGCCCCAGAAAGGAAGAAACTGCCCTCCACGGCCCGGAGGATTTCTTTTTCGGTATCGTTTTGATTGCCTGGGATCTGTTAATTTTGCAGAAATCAGCACCAAGAGAAAACTGAGAAACTATCTCCCAGTGACAGAGAAAGAATTAATAGTTAAACATGCCTAGGGAAACGGTGAAAATATTATAGAAGCATTTTGACCTCACAGGAGCTGCTGTTTGCTGTTTATCTTAGTAGCAGAGCAGTTCTCCTTTCCAAGCTCAAAGGAAATGCTAAGTGAGGTTATCAGTTGGGAAGCTGGGCTTCAAATGATGTGGTCTTCTTTAAGCTCAGGTGGCTCCTAGACTTCCAGAATCATTTTTAGGCGAAGAAAGTTTTGTTTTACAGTGAATCAGAAAACACTCTTTCATGACATATAAAAATAATGTCAAACCCTTTTTTCCTCCTTTAATTCATGATATTTTGGACTAAATTAATTTGCTGAGAAGCCAGGCCTAGTGGTACAAATCTATAATTCTGACTACTTGGAAGGCTGTGGCAGGTTCAAGGCTTGATGGAACTAGAGAGTGATATCAAGACCAACTTGAGCCACTTAGCCAGACTCAACTTTGTTATGTCCAAATACAAATTAGAAACAGGGCCCAGGATACTGCTCAGAGAATGATACTAGCTCAGCATGCATGAGACAATGGATTCAATCCTTGGTACAAAGAAAAAGAAAAGAAATGTTGCCAGGTGGAGTCTGCCCTGTTCACTGGAGGGTTTTAGCAGAGCGTTGATTCCTGACTGCTATCTGCCAAGGTGGTACAGCCTGGAAAAGCAAAAGTGTTCCTAGGAAGAAACAGGGGTGCAGAACTGATCCTGCTAGTAAACTCCTGAGCTGGATAAAGGTCCCTAATCCTAGAACACCAGTGCCACCATCTTGCCATAACACATTGAACAAAAGCATTATATCAAAGGCACAGTGCAGTTTCGAGGGAAGTAATTCACAGTGACACACACTGCATTCTATTGTCTTTATTACTTCCACTGACTTAGCTCAAAGTAGCGGCTAGCATAGGGCTGAACATGCTGCCACAGATTCACTCACCCACTCACCGTGGAAAGGAAAGTGGAAGGGGGTGACTTAATGACTTTGGGTTCAGAGGTGGCATTGAACGTGTGGCTTCCTTGTTCTACCAGGCACTAGTCAGTTGCTGGTTAAATTATGCAAACCACACTGGACAAGAGCAACAGTAGAAAATACATTGAAAAGGATGTGTATTGTAAGGCTACACCTATTAAATATGGCAGCCTTACGTTCATCTGCAAGATGTAGCCCAAACAGGTGACTAAATGAGAGCTATTGCTGATCATTTCAACTGCTCATGGATCGAGAAGCACAGACGTGTACAGACAAGGTACAGGGGAGCTCATTGGACTTTCTGTTCAGTGATCTTGCAAAAAAAAAATTACTCTAAAAAGTAAACTCTTGTTTTCAATCTGCTCATGTCACTTGTACATAGCTCCCATAAGGAACTTGTTGCCTTCAACATCCCTCTAAACATGTCTTTGTGTGGCCCCAAGGAGATCTTTCTGCAGGAAAGCGGGCACAGGCTGGTACCTCTTTGGCGACGGTGTGCCAGTGAAGATGGGTCTCACAAACGTCCATCCGCTCCTGGTGTAGAAACTTGCACTTGTCGGGCACGAGAAGGGCGTCGCTTACAAACTCACCAACTGAAAGAGAGGAAGGTCGCCCTGTGTCATTCCGTGTGTCACTGCTGATCTCACCATGGACGCACACAGGCTAGACAGAGGTCAGCGAACTTACCCAGCTTTCAATGCATGAAAAACCCCACAAAGAAAGACTTCACTGCCTTTAGAATGGTGGGCCAGCCTCTTTAAACAACTGACTTCCTTGCTACCAAGACCTTATGTCCATAAGCTCCTTACGCATACAGCCTCAAAGATTGTACGTTCTCTACATATGCCCAGTGACCTCCCCTTAAATTAATTTCAGTTTCTGCATCCATATAGAAGCTTGCCAAGTAGTCGTTGACATTCATTGTCTTCAAGGATTAAAGTACAAAAACGGATAGTTTCGATTTGAACACTATCACCATTGAAGTCTGTTTCTATATTTTGTAAATTTAAACTGCTCGCAGACTATCAGAGACTACAGCATTTTTAAATGTTAAGCTCCAATCTATACATACACAACGTGTATTATGCGTGTGTTTATGTAAAAACACACGGGAAAGAGTAATTCATCCAAATTATGGAATCTCGCTTTCTTTGAACTTTACATCTTGTGAGAAAAGTTCCCAGGAATGACTGGAGCTCCAGGCTTTGAGATGTTACATATCACCCTTCTTGTATATGTATACCTACATGTTCATACATGTTCATATAGACTCATGAGGGTGAAAGACTGACAGTGGAAAATAATATAAGCTGTGAAATTAATTTCTCTTGGTTTTATTCACTGGGGCATTCTTATGCTTCAGCACAAACTTACACATACTAGACAAGGAATATCTGTTGAAGAATGAAGAGGTTTGATTCTGTACTAGAAGGAGGTGAGTACTAGGCCAATATAGTGAAAGGATCTGACTGGGTACACTAGGGATCATTTTCAGGTCAAAATATCATGAAAAGTTAGTCTAAATGGATGAGCAGAGTAGGTCATGAAGACAAGTTTCACATTGTTCAGACAGCTTCTCCTTTATCATCGGATGTCCCTGTTGTAAAAATAAAATTCTCTGACAAACACAAGCTAAGGGAGAAAGAGCTGGCTCTGACTCATGGTTCAAAGATTTACAGAGTGTCCATCATGGCGGGGAAATAAAGACAATCGGTCCCTCAAACATCTGCTACATTCACAACCAGGAAAGCAGAGAATGTTGAATGCAACAGGCTTCCCTTTACCAGGTATGCAGCACAGGATTCCGGCCAGGGAATGGTGCCACCCACAGTGGGCGAGTTGTTCCACCTCAGTTAACATAAGATAATCAACCACAGGCGTGCTCAGAGTCCAGTCTCCCAGGTGATTCTAGATTCTCTCAATTAATACTGACCATCACGGTAATACTTCTCCATCCCTGACACAGCTCTGGCAAGCATGCTTACACTGGAGGAAGGGAAGGGAGGAAGGGACAGCAAAGAGCACTTCAAAACTTCCCGCCTGTGCAAAAGAAGGGGAAAAAGGGCAGATGCCTGATGCATCTCACTCCACACAGAGCCATGATGTCATCGCCTACAAATCCACTTCCCAAGTGAGAAACCTGCCTAAGGCAGCAGCGTGTACCTCAGGAGGCTGTAACCTAGTTCCAGAGCTAAACAGATAAGATGAGGAAAGACCTTTCCCAGGTGAATTAACTACTCAGGGTTACCACCTCTGAAGAGGTCAGGTAACCAATCCTGGCTGCCAGGAGATACCCAGTGACTGAGGTATTTCAGGAAAAGGGTACAGGAAGACAAAAGTGACCACGAGCCTTAATGTAGCCATCCTCCTTAGTTAGCTCGGTCAGCCATATTTGCAACTGTGATGTTCTTCTGCTTCATAAGTGATTACTGGATAGATGAAATGCTGACCCAAGTCTGTTAATATTGAATTTATTTGTGAGACTATCAAAAGCAAATATAAGACGTGTTCGGGACCATGGCCTAAATGAGTTCATCAGGGTACAAAATAGCAAAGTTAGTGCCAAGCAACGAAATCAGATCCATCTGTTTTCATCTGTGCAGGGCTAGATTACAACGTTGAGCCAGTCGCCGAAGGATCCTGACTTACATTCTAACAACTGCTCATTCTATTTTGAAGGGATACTGGAACTTTTAATTTGCAAATATTTTACTTAACTGTAAGCTGCTGATACTGCCGATGGCTCAAGAAAATTGCTTTAGCAAAGGACTGATACGAGCTACTCCGAAAAAAAAAAAAAAAAAAAAGAAAATAGAAAAAAAAAAAAGGACTCAGGACAAAGGGCAAAAGGGAAGCTCATTGTGCCGTGCCATTCAAGTGGAATTTAGCAAGGACAGCACTTCTTATCTTCTTCTGAGGGTCGGGAAAACATTTTAGAATGCTACTCATCAAGAAGGTTAGGAGGCTAAATTATAAAAATCTCTCCCAAAGTGAGTGAGTGAGTGAGAGAGAGAAAGAGAGAGAGAGAAAGAGAGAGAGAGAGACAGAGACAGAGACAGAGACAGAGAAACAGAGAGAAACAGAGAGAGACAGAGAGAGACAGAGAGACAGAGAGAGACAGACAGACAGACTGGGAAGATGTCTCAGCAGTGAGGAGGGCATACTGCTGCTGAGTTCAGTTCCTAGCCCCGAGGAGGATGTCCTGCTCCTGTATGATCCAGCACCTCCGACAACAGTGAATGTCTGCATTCACCTGCAGATTGCCATACTGAGAATCATCTGCAGATACAATTAAAGATGGAAATGAACAATAAAAAATTCTTTTAAGAATTGAGTGGCTTGAACTTTGTTAGAAATTAATTTAAAAAAAAGGCTATGCTAGAACATCGTTTTGTTTAATGGGAAATCTGTATGTTTTGATGTAGACTTAGAGCAATATATGTAAATTAAAGTTTATTGATTTGCAAGAAAAACTATGATAGGTATAACCTGGGGTTTCCATACATAAGGATGGGTGCTTTTAGCTTTTGAAAGAAACGTGTTTATGTGGACTCCTGCTTAAAGTGAAAGCATTTCTTAACAGAATTCAGATGAAGGCAGCCAATACTCAAAGTAAACAGAGAATCATAATGAGAAGTTGTATTCACATCTACATATTGTCTAGGAAATGAGGCGACATTTACCCTAAACAGAAAATTCTCCAATATACATTGGGCATGTTTATTGATAGCCATGCAAACTGTTTTTATGCAAAAAAATTTCACATTTAAAGCACATATGTAAATTTCAGTGGAGAGAGGGTTTTTAAAGTAGATGAAATGTGCACTTGGCTGACGTCTTGGCAAGAAAACAAAGACGTGGAAATCAACAGGGACCCTGCAGGCCTCCACTGCTGGCTCTCTGGAGGTCTGTGAGAACAAGGGTCTAACCTGAACTACCTACCTCATTGTGTAGATGGGCAGGAAGATCTCCAGGGGGCTGGCTTGCTCACAGGGCCAACAGACAGCAGAGCTGAGCTGAAATTCCAGGCGTCCCTACTCTCTAACCTTCAAGAGAGATATCTTTCCTCATTTAAACTCGGGTCACAATGGTTTATATGGCTGATTTCCCTTGGCTTTTGTAAAGAAAATGATTTATTCTAAGCCTGTGAAATACTTTAATGCTATGATCTGGTCAATCTGGCAATTTAGGAAAAAAAGAACTAGACTAAAATTATCCAGTAATCCAAATAAACTGGCTGGAAATGCAGTCTGCTGCATCAATTAGAACGTGTTGGACAGTAGCTCGAACATAGTGGGATTGTGGGGCCCCATGCTCTGTAGTCACAAGGTAGACAGTCCATGAAAGCCAATAACCTCATGTTCATGTTCCAGGCAGAATGGGCCAAGGATGGGAGGTCTCCTGCTGGGAAGTTTTCCAGTGCTACCAGGGAGGGAGACTCTCCCTCCAAGCGACCCCCACCAACAGACTTCATTTTTACCCACTGCCTTAGCTGTTCCAGTTGAGTTGAGTTGGGAATATTCCCAACTGAGCTTTATTATGTAAGGTTCCCTTACGCAAGAGGATTTTGAGAAAGGAGAGGGAATGAATGGATATTAAACAGGGGAAGCGTAGACTCTCCAGTACTGTGCGTTCAAAAGCAGGGATGCGCTTCCAGGAATGAGGCACTATTAATTAAGAGTATAAACATCCACTATCAGAAGCCTGAGGAGACCCCGCCAGACGACCCCACACGGGAAAATTAGAGGGAACCAGAAATGGGAATGTTTGGAGGTCGGAATGGTCTTTGAACAAAGTGATTTCAAAGGAAAAGCTTCCATTCATTGATTTTCTGAGGCACCGAGATCTCAGACAGGAAGAAAGCCACTTCCAGCTGCATGGATACCTCAGGTGATGCAGTGCTTGGCTTACAAACATGAGCTTGGGGGTTTGATCCCCAGATCCCCTTAGAGAGGAAAGAACTGGATAGGACAGCATGTAATTATAGTCCCAGTGCTAGGGGCTGAGACCCCTGGGGCTTGCCGGCCCCCAGCTAGGCCTACTTGGAGAGTCACAATCATGAGAAGCCCTATTTCCCAAAAAACAAGGTGTGTCTGAGAAATGTCAGCCAAGGTTATCCCCTGACCTCTATATATGTGCATGTGCATGGACACACACACACACACACACACAAGCATACACAGGCACACATACATGCTCTCAGACACATAGACATACACAGAGACAGACACATACATAAAGACACACACAGAGAGACACACACAGACACACACAGACATACATGGAGACACATATTGAGTCATACACACTCATTGACATATTCACAGATGCACACAGACACAGACACACACACACTTACATACACACATACTCTCAGACACATATACATAGACACACACAGAGACAGACAGATACATAGAGACACACAGAGAGACAAACACAAACACACATGCAGACAAACACAGACATATTAAGTCATACACACACACTGACAGACACACACATAGGCATATTCACGGATGCGCACATACAGGCAGGCACACACACACACACACACACTTCTACGAATTCTCAAGGGTAGAATATGTGGCCAGGATCATAGGAATGAACAGAGCAAAAGGTGTGAAGGCCGGTGGATTTCCGCCCCCATCCCTGTCTCAAAGGCAGGTTGAGATGATCTTTTAAAAGAGGGGAAACTGGCACTGGGAAACTGAAAGGTGACAAGGCCTCGCTCTCATGAGTATAAGCTTGCGTCACTGGTAAGGTGAGGTGAGGGTTTCAGTGACTGGGCAACACCCTGGAACAGCCCTTAGGAATTCAAAGCACTTCTCCCATTGGCTTCAGAACCTTGCAAAAGAGTTATTTACAGTTGTCACAGTTTTAGTTCTCTGAGGAAAGGGAGCAGGCGAGAAAACATGAAACCCGGCCAGGTCACACATGCAGAAAACAGTTAGACTTGAATAATTAAATGAGTTAATTTTCATAAAGTGCTCAATCTACTGTCTGGGGCAAACGTGCTCCCTTCCTTGCTAGTAAGTATCCTTCCCCTCCCCCAGTAACTATCTGCTAACCATATTCCATCCCAGTAATAGCTACAGTAATAAAACCAGCAACAGGTTTTTTTTTTTTTTTTTTTTTACTTACTGTGACTAATGTACCGACTGCAGGCAACAGATCCATGTTTATTATTGCCATTTGATGGCGGCCTCACAGATGAAGAGGTGCTGTTGTCACTGAACGTCACTATGATAGATAACAGTGCCAGTTGGTTGAGTGAGGCAGAGGCCTCGGATGACAGCACTGAGCCTCCAAGTCTCTCAGTGATCAGTGGTATCTCACTTAAGAGAGGCCCAGGTATCGCCAAACACCTCTTCCAAGAACTTCAGTTCATCCCTGACACAACTTGTTGCAAATTGTTTATGTTTCTCTCAGGGCTGAGAATCCAGGAAAGGGACAAGAAGATGCAATAAGATAGCATTCAAGAGGGTCACACTAAGGAACAATCCGTTAGCTGGTAAGAAATATTATGGAGAAAAAGTGGAGGGACGGGTGTGGGGACTAATCTTAGGGGTAAGATGTAGTAGGATTTAACTGGGCAGTGAGAGTGACTAAGGACACTTGAATAAGTTGGAGAAATTGAGAAAAAGAGAAAACACCCTGGGTTGACAGAAGACATTTTAGTCACAGAGCAACAGGGTACAGAAGTCCCTAGCAAACATATGGCTACGAGTTCAGACAAAAACAAGAGGTGAAGAATGCTCAGAAAAGAGTACTTTGCAAGAGATCATGGGTGGGTGAGGGCAGACGTCGTGCTGTTCAGCTACAAATCTGACCAGCACTCTTGAGGGACACAGCAAGACAGGTGCGTTTCCCTGTTGTTAGCATCGTAGGGGTCAAGGTTGGGAGGAAGCTGATGAGGTTGGGGCTGCCAAAGTTAACCATAGGAAAAGTGACACTGCCTCAGACTAGGATGACGACTTAAGACTGAAGGTCAAATCGAAAGGACCCAGTAGAAGAGAAACAAAGCCTCTTCCTCCTGTGCACACGAGAAGACAATTCACACAGATGGCAAAGACGCCCAGAATCAGATGTTTCTCATTTGTCCCCCTAAATGCGTAAACAGGCAGGTACCCTCTCCAGATGTATGTGTGCTTTACTTCGCACTACATATGTACATATCAAAATGATAGCTGCAGACCGAAGAAATGCTTACTCATATTCACCTGGACAGGTTTTGTTTGTTGGTTGGTTTCAGCTCTTTAGATGTGCTGACCCCCTGTAACTTAAGCACACCAACAACTGGCTGGGAAACCGCTCTGGGAGGCATTTGTATAGAGAGAATGTTTTTTTTAAAGAAGTGGCCAAAATGCTTCTCAAGCAGCTTGGCATGGGACAGAGTTTTGCTTCACGGTGAGGGTCACTTCTGGGTTCCTGAGAACACGTGAGTGAATGACACAGTTCTCGTAGAGTGGCCGTGCACGCCGAGGTAACTATCACAATAATGGTTGGCAGATGGGTTTCT
This sequence comes from Rattus rattus, assembly GCF_011064425.1. Taxonomy (NCBI): domain Eukaryota; kingdom Metazoa; phylum Chordata; class Mammalia; order Rodentia; family Muridae; genus Rattus; species Rattus rattus. Next base: position 57,165,362 of record NC_046157.1, on the reverse strand, counting down.
TCAGAGAGCAACTTGGCACACGGGAGAAACTGAGTGGATAGCTCAAGGAAGCTACAAGCCGAAGAAGCGAGCACTGAGTTTCCTTTAAATCTTTCAGACTCACATGAGCTGAGTTCAGCCGCATGTACATACCACAGGCAGATACACTCTCGCTCATGAATGAGAAACCGACTAACTGTACCTCCCTAGTAACAATACTTGTTTTGAAATAATAAGGATATCTTTCGAAATATAGTGACCAACAGTGGCTAACCATTTTAGGGTTATTAAAGAGCTTCCCATTCGTGCTGTTATTGTGAGGCTGGTATCAGTGTATTCTGAAATGAATCGTGGAGACAAAGGAAGGAGGAAGTCAGATCCTCACAGTGGGGTGAGAGTTTACAGACAAGAGCAGGAAGTAGAATGGTCCAGTAGGTGACAGAGTAGGTTTGGATCAACAGGGTGAGCTCCTATGGAGGCGAATTGAGGCACGGAGAGCTACGGAAATACCTACAAGAACCCATACTGTAAGAGAGAGGAGGGACAAGTGGATTTTGTTGGTCTATCAGCAAGGAAGCAGACATTTCAGTAGCAGAGTCTAGATACTGGATTCTTCTATTCTTCTCCAATAAAAAGAAATAGGAGTGTGGAGAAATGACTGACTCTTAGATTTGCAGAGAAGATAAAGGATGGCCCTTCAGCAGCTTGTTAGAACACATACACACACACACACACACACACACACACACACACACACAATTAAAAATAAAATAAACATTAAAAAAAAAACAAGGTTCAAGATCTGTAGACAACACAGTGAGAGGGAATCTAGTGACTTCCGTATAAAAACTCCATTTTTCTTATTCAAAAAGCTTTGTCTCAGTTTCAGGTTTAGGAATTTGCATATACACAAGATTATCTTATGAATGAGATTCAAATATAAAACACACTAATATTCCATATATACCTTTTACACACGAACTACCAGTAATTTCACTCCATTTTTGTTTTTCCCATATCTTGAACACTCCTCCCTCCCGTCCCCAGTTACAGAACGCTGGGCTTACAGGTGAGGCCATGCTGGCCCTCTGCAATACCTTTCATAATTTTGTACGCGAAACAATGTTTTACAGTACAGGATTTTCCATTTACGGCAGGACGTGGTGTCTAGGCAGTTCCCAGTTATGAAACTTTTAGGATGTCAGACTTTATAAGAGTGCTCAGTCTGTAATAATGGGGACACTCTAGGAAATGTTTGCTGGCCAGGGAAATTCAAAGGATAATGAGAATAAAAATCAAAACCTAGCAGGATCTGATGCAATTTTAAGTGGATACTCAATATCAGTGGTACCACAAATGCTAACCTGGAGCAGCATTCATAGAGGACACAAGAAATGAGGTGTACAGTCAAGCAAGGCCACACCAAATGTAGCCAGGTCCAACCGAAATAAAAAGTAGATCGCATATGTGGTGGTTTCAGCCACATTTTAAGAGGCAGAATGCATTTTTCCATATTTAATATATATTAAATTCACTTTGGTAACATTTTATTTATCCCAGTATATACTATATTGTGTCTTTTCAATGTGAAACAAACATTGCAAAAATATTTATTAAAGCATGCTGTATTTTCCCATCACTCACCCTTCTATCCATGGTATGCTTTTATACCTGCAAAGCCGTCTGGACTAGCTATCTTTCAATGTTGCATAGCCTCATGGGGCTGGTGGGCCGAAGTGAGCACAGCACACCTTACATCGGATTTTAAAGAGGACCAACGAACTAAGTTCAGACAGGGAGGGGTTATGGGAGAACACGCAAAGCCCCAGACAGGGGTTCACAGGAGGCTGCATCTGAATGAAAGTGTTCACAGACACTGCACAGATTTCCTATGTGACCACACCGTTCATCCTGTGAGCGTGAACGGCATAGGTGCCGAGAGGTGCTCCTCCAGGATTCGCCTTGTTACGACCCTAACCTGTACTACCATTCACTGCCCTTCTTCCCCATTCACTTTCTACAGTTCTGCTGTTGTATTTTGTATTTATGGATATCTGACTAACTCAGGTGTGGAAGCCAAAGGGCGTCAGTTTCCACCAGGCCTCAGCCTCCTTTGATGAAACTCAAGTCTTGTTTCCCAGGAGCCGAAAAGCAGACCCTGCAGGGACACCGTCTTAAATCACGTTGTTTCTTGAAACTCAAATAGCCTCCTCCACTTTCTCCCAACGATTTCCCTTTTCTGCCTCATTAAAAAAAACCTTCAAAACCACATAGATTTTTTTTTTAAAAAAAGATGCAATTAATTAGAGTTATATGGGGTGCTTAAAAAAAAAAAGGAAAAGGGAGAAAAAAAACCCCGCATAATTACTTACAAAAACGCCAACCAGGCTGAGGTACGGTGAGGCAAGACAGCCACCAGTCATTAGCAAAACCTGACATCGCAGCGGGAGGAAAAAGATACAGCATGTTCTTCCATGCGCCGTGTCCAGAAACCCCTGTGTGATGCAGGCTATACAATCAAGACAGCAAGAGGCACTTAGAGAGAGAGTTTCTGCCAGAGCTCTAGCCCACTGCTGGCTCGTTCCAGTCCTTTCTGCGTGGCTCAGCCTGTGTTAATCAACTACTGTTCTTTCAAGGTCAACACTTAATGCTTTGGTCTCGGTGCCCAGGTTCCCTGACCACTCCACCACACCACCATCTTCCCTATCTTCAGTCCTCTCCCTGGGCTTCCTCCATTCCAGACAGCTCTTGTTCTTGGCTTTCTCTGTGAAGGGAGCTCTTAGTCTTCCAATACCCCACCTTTTAACAGTTCTGATTATATAAAGCTCTGTCCTCTGATCATTTTCCACTGTCGCTCAGGAACACCGCCCAGGCCTGAGGATTCAGTCACTTTCTCTACTCTTCCAAGGCTGACCTTCTGTTTGACATTTCTAGTCACTGACTAGACATATTGAGAGGTCATGGTGCCCAACCAGCTTTTCTATTTTTTTTCTTTTTCTTTTTTAAAAATTTTTGTTAGATATATTTCTTTACTTACATTTCAAATGTTATTCCCCTTCCCGGTTTCCTGTCCATAAGTTCCCATTCCCTCTCCTCCCCCTTCCCCATACAGGTATTCCTCCTATACATTCCCCTTATTCCCTCCCCCCCCCATATTACCCTGCACTGGGGGTCCAACCTTGGCAGGACCAAGGGCTTCCCCTTCCACTGGTGCCCCAACAAAGCTATTCTCTGCTACATATGCAGTTGGAGCCCTGGGTCAGTCCATGTATAGTCTTTCAGTAGTGGTTTAGTCCCTGGAAGCTCTGCCAACCAACTTTTCAAATCCCCTGACTGTACACAAAGAAAAACGGCCCATTTCTCACTGGGTCAGATACCTTATGAGGAGAAAGAAGAGAATGGGGGAGGAAAAGTCACAGCACTTAACAAGTCAACTGTGAAGAAAGGAGGCCATACTACTTGAAATTGGCACAGCTTTTAACTGGGCACCAGAATGCTAGTCAGCTCTTGGAGCTCTGTGAAAGCACAGAAAAGGGAATTAGGATTTACCATTGTCTCAGCCACACGGAGGGATGAGCGACACAGTAGCTCATAGACGTAAAAATGAAGCAGGATCCATCCAGCTCCTTTAGAAATGACCTATGTCCTTCCCAGTTGTGTTCTCACAAACATGATCATTTCAAGGGGCATGAGTCTGTAGATAAATGGGCACCTCTCTCTGTCACCGTGCCACTCTGGTCTTAGAAAGCGCCACTCAGATTTGTAAACAAGGCTCGGTTTCATTATTGCAAATCAGTTTTCTGGAGCTCATCCCTCCTCAGAGAGCTGAAATAATTGAATTTCTGGACTTGGATGAAGAAAGGTTTGGGCAAGAAATAATTATATTAAGGCTTCAAAAGGTAGACCTCTAACTATGCTTTGGCAGCAGATTCCCCCGGAGGATTCTGATCCACTTCTTTAGTGCCGAGTTTTATGATGAACTACACCCACGGATGCAAACAAAATCCACGTCAAACGGGGACTCTACCAGAGCATAAAGACAGCAGTTAAGCTTTTACAACTGATAAACAATGGCTCTCAATCTAAGGAGGATATAGAATGTTAATGCATAACTAGAACTCCTCTCCCCCCACGGTGAGAAATACCTACAGTGAATTGAAGAGATACATGTAATCTGAGACTTTTGTTTGGCGTCGTACTCATAACTTAAGTAAGAAAAACTATTTCCAAGGTGACAAACATCTTGTGTCACATAGCAAAATGAGAACAAGGCTCTTCCTCAACCTACTAATCTTCTTCTATCATATCAAATAAATGGAGATGGCTGCTCCTTCCCCAGTTTTTCTGCTTGATTGAATTTGATAATGAAAACGTCTGTTCCTTTCAGAGGGAGCACAAGTGTCATTCAGTTTTTACTCACCAGGCAGAGAATGAATGCATTTGTTTGGCTGTGCAATCATTTGAATATGCAAAATCATTTAAATATGCATCCTTACGAGCCGCTGCACATCCATGGGTGCGGCAGCTTACAGGGTTCTCTTCTCCAGTAAATGGAGGCATGGGATGAAGGTGTATTCATGCTTCAAACATTGTCAGACTCCACCCAACCTCCCCTTTGCACATGCTCAGTCACGCCTTCCTTTCCAGGCTGGGTACTCAACCAGAAAACTGTGAAGGGAGCCAAAGCCCATTCCATTACCCCGAAGTCTTCCAGGTCAACAATCCAAAGTCACATGAAAAGACTAACTTTGATTTACCTCTCCAGGGAGCAGATATTTTGAAGAGCAAGCATTTTGGGCAAGCAGAAACCGAGCTTTTAAATGCACTTGAATCATTTCTCAAAGTAAGAAGATACAAACAGGGCTTTTGGAGAGTGAGATCTCTCATTTTATATTAAACAATTAGAAAGGAGGACACTGTGTGACTAAGGGGTGCAATAACTAGAGGGGGCACCCCCCCCCTTTCAAACGGTATGATGTCTGCCTCTCCAGTAAATGATGATGGGGAAGCAAGGGCACTTACAAGGAAAGTTATCCTTCGGATCTGAGCTGTTTGGTTCCAGAAACGTTGTGGTTTAGGAAAAACACCGAGGGAATCTCACAATAGTTAGCAGACTCTTCTAGAAAAAGTGTGAGTGAGGCAGACTGTCAACAGCACTCACATTAGCAGGCTATAGGAGCTCTGCCATCTAAGCTTAAAAGGTCACGAGAAGTATGCCCTTAAGGTCGTTCACCAGGAAGGACAATGATGCCAAAAGTCACTTCTTCCTCTTGACCTCACTGAATGTCACATGATAAGCCACACATTCAGTTCATCCTGCGGTTCTCTTCAAGCTATTTGGCTATCGCCAAGCCTTAGCCTTCGGTTTCTAGAGCAGGAGGGATGGCTACTTCCACAGACCCCTGAAAAGTCGCATTTTACAAGCACAGTGACACAGTAGCCCATCTCTCCGAGAAAACAGAGCTGATGTTTGGAAAGCCAAGTGAGTACAAAGGACGTCTTTGATAACAAGTCCCATGTCAACAGAATATTCAACTACATCAATAAATAATAGGTCATATGTGCATTTTCCTGAGTTTTAAGCATTTGTCAGTTTTCACTCGTTAGGCAACTCCAGTTAGCATTTCTACGGCAAGCAGCCTTCTGCCTACAGATGATTTCAACTCTCTTCTTTCCAGCTATAATTTAATTTTTTTCAGAGTGTGTGTGTGTGTGTGTGTGTGTGTGTGTGTATGTGTGTGTGTGTGTGTGTGTGTGTGTGAATTCAGGCAAGTGCATGCTGCTACACATGTAGAGGTCAAAGGACAGTTCTCAGGGGTCATTTCTCTGCAGGATCTGGAGACTGAACTCACCTTTCCCAGCCTCTGCACCAGCAACTCTAGCCACTGAGCCATATCCCTGGTCCCTAGCTTTAGTGCAATCCTAAATTCTCCTCACAAAATAGTGTAGTTCTAAAACGGAGACCACAGCTATGTTTTAAAGAGATCCTTCGCAACAAAACTTATACGTACACTGAAGCATTCCAAAATGCTCTTTAAGAAGCAAAATTTAAGAATGTGTTAATTACCCAGCACCACTTTAGAATATATTAAAAGTCAGTCCATGAACGCTGGCCAGGTACTGGCAGCAGGGCTCCTGGTTCACATGGACTTAATTAGTTCTTATTCGAGGAACCAGGAGTCCAAGAAAGGAACAGGCATAGGGGGTGTAGACTCACAAATACCCCCCTCTTTCTTTTTCTCTCCCTCTCTCATGAGCGTGGGCACATGTGCACAAATGCATGTGAGCTCACAGGCACACCTACCTGCATATTTTTCGGAAGGCTGAGAATAACTCTATTCCTTTCCTATCACAAATCTTAATCATTGCAAATGGTATTCCGCAATAAATGAAGTGCTAAAAATATCATACTGTTTAAGTATAGTTTAATCTAAAAAAAAAACCTCAAATTTAATCTATTAGTGCTGTTTTGTTTGGCAGTGCTGGAGTTAGAACCCAGGACCCCCACTCATGGCGGGCAAATGCTCTCGACCACTGCCCACCATTTCTTCATAAGGAACTGGTGCATACCTCCCCTGAAATGTCCAAGTAAGCTATGTGCCAATACTCCCGAGGTCACACAGAATCTGAGACTCTGCCCAGAGGAGAAACCTGGCCTTGGGCATAAAAACTCAGGACAGCCTTAGGGAAACCATTGCACGGACGGAATTTTCTGGCAATCATGTGTGCTATATAAAATGAACAACCAGGAAGAAGGGCTGTAGAAAAACACCAGATTTCTGAACTCCACAAAAACACATGAGCCTGTGATGGAAAACAAGGAATGAAGGAATCCATAGGCAAGGAATAGCAAGACAAGGTCACGGGAGGAAGAATCTGAAGGGACAGTGATGTCACAGATAACCGGGGCAGGAGAAAGAAACTCGTGACACTGCCTGATTGTGGAGGGGTCAAAGGCTAAGAGGCCACCATGTGACCTTCAACCACCACATCAGGAGGCAGAACTGTGAAGGACAGCGAAGATGTCTGCTCAAGAAATGCATGGGTTCAGCACCCTGACGTGAGGCCAAGGGTTCTCTGAAGAACAAGGAAAACCCGAGAAGCCTAGATGTTAGTGATACTGGAAATCAACCAGGCAGCAGGGCAAAGGTCTTTATCCAGGGAAAAGAGAGACAGACGACTTAAAGAACCTCTTGAGGAAAATGTATGCACGCGGGCCAGCAAGCTAGCTCGTGAGGTTAAAATGTTTGCCACCCAAGCCTGGTGACTTGACTCTGATCAAGAAACCTGGGTAAGAACAGAAGGGGAGAACTGACTCCAAACAATTATTCTCTGACCTCCGTTTGCACCACGATAAAACACAAAACGCATGCTATGAGTGCATGTGTGCATACACACAATAAATAATACTTTTCCTTTCTGTTCACAATTCAAAAAACATTTATCTGTTTATCTGTTTGGGATGTGTGTGTGTGTGTGTGTGTGTGTGTGTGTGTGTGTGTGTGTGTGAACCACATGCATGCAGGAATGCCCAGAGGCCCAAAGAAGTTGTTAGTTACCTCACACTCGGACGTATGACAGCTGTGAGCTGCCATAAGGGCGCTGGGACCTGAACCCAGGTCCTCTGTAGGAACAGCTCTTAACTACTGAGTCATGACCTCTCCAGTCACAAACAATAATTTATAAAAATACAAACATCCATTGGTACCCATAGATTTTTAGACTCAGAATTCTGACTAAAATCTTACTATCAGAGCAGTGGTGGTTGATGAACACTGTGCTAGAATCGTTCAACTGGTAAACCCTAAGGGAGCTCCTGGCATGCTGACTGTAGTCGCGCTAATATCAGCAGAGGCTGACAGAAGGCAAATGATGCCTGCTGTCACCTTAGGAAGTGTTTGGCAGGAGAGGTTCCACCCTGTGTCTTCTGCCTTTCAAGAGATGTCCCTCCTTTCCCCTCCCTTGCCCCCATTCATTTAAACCTCCAGTTCATTCTTTCAACACATCCTGACAGGCGGGAAGGAAGGGGCTGTGACATGTTCTAAGCTCTGGGGAGTTTTTGGTGAGCGAACAAAAGTCCTAATCACCCAAGAGCTTATATTTCACACAGAAACCAATTATCTCCGAATGCAAAAGCATTGCAAGAAAGCATTGTTAATCTTCTGCACCATGAAGTATTTATTCCTAATATAGCCCTACAATTATTCTTTTCCCTAAGCAGAATCTCCAGTTCATTGATGTAATACTTCCCTGACATGATACCCTCACAGTTGACTGCCATCGGAAGATGAGACATTTTCTTTAATGATGTTGGTACGACTCCTATAATCTAGCTCTTTTCCATGCTCCCATAGGCAACCCTAATGAAAGGGAACAAGTCAGTCAGAGTCTAAGGGAACCAGTGAGTGCTGGTGACTGGACTCCCACAGCGGGAGATGATACCACACTTAAGTCTACTGCCTTCTGTTTGCACCCAGGTTACCAGCATAGCCTTATATGGTACTTCCATCAAGATAGGCAGAGCAGGTGGCATCTTCAATGTCTCCCCAAAGTACAAGTAAAGAGGTGGAAGAAGGCTTGATAGGTGGACCCTGGAGGGGAGAGGAGGTTATGTTATTGGTGGCCTTGCCCTCAAAGAGAGGTGGGAGACCCCCTAGCTTCCTCTCCTCCCATTATTTCTTATTGCTGGCCACGAGGTGAGCAGTTTTGCTCCACCATGTTACCTCACCATAGACACAAAACAATGGGACCAACCAGCTGTGCACTGAGCTAAAAATCTAAGAGCCTTGTCCTTGCGGATTGACAGAGAGCCTACTAACCACACAGCTGACATAGCTGTTCACACTGATGTCTGGTGTCTTAATAAAAAGATGTTGTTTACCATGTTTTGTGTTTCTTTTGCTAAAACTAGTGACGAGAGCCCACACTTTAAAATTTGATGCATTTTCTATGTTTTCGTCAGCACCATAGTTTCCCCAAACTCTGGGACAGGATTCTAAGGGTCTGGCACTCTACAGTAGGCAACCCATCAGCATCACCTCTTCCTCGAGAGCCCCACTTCTGGGGCGTTCCCCACTCTTTTGCAATCTGCACCAGCTGCTCTCCAGACTGCTGCCCAGCTGCTGCCTTGGGACTTCCTCTGTCAGGGATCAGAGCCAAAGCTGAAGACTCGCTCATAGGAAAAGAGAATTAGAAAGAGGGACAGAGAAAAGGGGCCCCTGGGGCACATCATCGGGGATATGAAATTCATCAAGGGGTATGTAAAAAACAGAATGTTTAATGAGCTACTTGGTAACTACCATGATACAAAAAAGGACTGAATTTATCCCCATTGGGGAGAAAAATAACAAGAGCCTTCTTCACGTACTGATGCTTAAGTCATCCTTCCTTCCTTCCTTCCTTCCTTCCTTCCTTCCTACCTTCCTTCCTTCCTTCCTTCCTACCTTCCTTCTTCCCTCCCTCCCTCCTTCCCTTCCTCCTTCCCTCCCTCCATTTCTTTCTCCCTTCCTTCCTTTCTATTTGTTTGTTTGAGATGGGTCTCACTTTGCAACCCTAGCTATCCTGGAATTCACTATATAGACCAGGTTGGCCTAGATCTTCCAGAACTCTGCCTGCCTCTGGCTCCTGAGTACTGGTGTTAAAGGCCTGTGCCACCAAGCTTGGCCATAGCACCCATTGATATAAATGCCTTTTAACTTGGGATCTAGACTCACTGTTATGTCATGTCAATTCTTACATTCTTAGTGCCAAGTTTAGATAATTATTTTAAAAGCCCATCACCTCCTGCCCTGGCCAGCAGTATTTTATCAGTCAAATACAATATCTTTATTAATTCCATTTCAGTATTCTTGATAAAATTCTTACTTTCAGAATAAGTAAAATGGTTTTAATGAGTACTTTGTAGACCTATTATCAGGGACAAGAGTATCTAATTTCTAGTTTAGCATATTAAAACTAAAAAAGAAAAGGTAAGTCTATGAATTCTCTGGAGCCCGACATTTAGGTTTCTGGACATTTAAAGGATATTTAAAGTCTAAAGCAAATGTCTTTCCATCCTCTTACCTATTTTCAAACTTTGGCAACATTTTTACTCTTAAATATTTTACCTTTTTTTTTAAAAAAAAAAAAAAACAATAACAACAATAATAACAAAAATCTGTGGGGCATAAGTTGACATAACCTCTATTGAATAGTTATCTATCAGGTAACCAAGTACAAACGGCTTGACCTAAAGAGGACTGAGACGGCTGTAGATTATTCAAGAAGCAGCCATCTAGGAATCAAGGCAGAGTTGTCTAAAATTCAAAACTTAATTTCTCATTCTTCACAAGGCCACTACAACCTGCACGTGCCCGGTACCTTCCTTAGCAACAGGGATACCGCGGTGTCGCCCTGTAGTTCCTCAACCTCTCAGTCCTGTTTTGGATTACACTACTGGCTGTGCTTTGGCCCTGTAAAAGCAACAGTGATTTATCCTAGGCAATGTGCTGCAGCCTCGCTAGGCAGACACGAGTGCAGAAGTGCGCCAACTTCAATAGTGGATCCATTATACCGTGAAGAGAAGTCATTCAGATGGAAAAGCTTTGAAAAAAAAAAGCAAAAATTAAAACCACCGCCTCCCTGAGGGACGATGAATGATGTGCTTTGAGTTCCGCATATGGTACATGATAAGATGTTTACTCCATCGTGTCAGATCCTGTCCTCTGGTTCTGGAAGTATCAAAAATGAAAAGTGAAGGGAGAGAGCCAGTCTTCCTTCCATGGATGGAAGGGAAGCCATCCATTCCGTGGGAGACTGGTGCCAAAGGTAACGCGATATACTTCCCCGTCTCACAAGCGATGAGAGATACTGCAGAGCGAGGAATCCAAGGCAAACACGGGGTGAAGAGAGAACTCGGCTAATGCCATGCTGTCCCTTCCTCTGAGACAGGGGTCGGGAGGTCGCATGCCAGGAATGGCAGGATTTTTTCTAAGATTTGTTTGGAATGTTTTGAATTTCGATATGGCAATGCCTCAGACAATTTTACTCTTGTTTTTAGGTCATGTCTTTGTGGGAATTAACTTCAGTAAAACTCTCCTTTGTCTAAAATATATGTTTGGATACAGTGGGAGGTCTCAGAGGGTTTGTAGATTAGTGCTAAACAATAATTCTTTGTTTCAGAAGCGAATTATAGAGAAGAATGTCACCAACTACCTCTGTAATTGTCAGAAAACTTTGGCACTCTGATTTAGTCTGTACTAAAGGCTGGAGTTGCCACCTTTATCAACATGATATCTATTGTGGAATTTTAATGTTTATTGTCTCAAATTCACAATCTTTTTTGCATGATTTGAAATTATAAACGAAGCGGATAGTTGTTCTAATACTTTTGAACAGGCAGGCATTGAGACAGGGTTTCTCTGTGTAGCCTTGGCTGTCCTGGAACTCACTTTGTAGATCAGGCTGACCTTGAGCTCAAGAGATCCACATGTTTCTTTCTCCTAATATTAAAGGCATGTGCCACTACTGCCAGGACTAACTCTTTTTAAAAAAAAATCACCAAGAATACAGATAATAAGAAATCAAGAAATTGTAGGCTCTAGTACTGATCTGAGCATATTGCGGCTCTGTGATTTATATCAAGAAATCCAACTTCTTTATCAATTGACGTTTATACTCCTGAAGGAAGACCAGCAGCATCAACATCATGGGATAGCAATGCCAGTGGATGCACTATGCCACGAATGACGTGACACCGAGATGGACGGATCAGGAAGTCAGGGGAAGAGGGAGGGAAGGAGAGGAGACAGTAGGTAAAGAGTTCCAACTTACAATACTCACACAATGTCATGAGAGATGTATGTCCTTTAATTTGTTTTCTCAAAACTGAAGATACATCACACATATACATTAGCATATTTTTTATGCCCTGTGTAACATATTTAAGACACCTAGAAAATTTGCAACTGCCTAAGAAATGAACAACGCTTAATTCTAACTGAAGCTCAGTGGCAAAGCAAGAGACAGGTATTCTCTGCCTGTCAATCGACAGTCTATTTCAGGTCCAATGGGAAAAGACCAGGGACTTATAAGATGGGAAATACAATAAAAGATTCAAACAGGCCAAATGCCTGCTGGGAGTATCTAATGATCATCTAGTCTATTATCAGTCAGGAACAGTTAGAGTCAGTGTGCTGATTTATATCAGATGCTGCACCAGACCTGGGAGATTTCCTAAACATGTCACAAGTGGCCTGCCTCCTTGAATTATGGACTTCAACATCAAAGGAGCTCCGAATCTATTCAGAAGATGAAAGTGAAATCTGGTCCTTGCTGAAGACAGAGGCAGCAGGGAATTCAGTCCTCCTCATTTTCTCACAGGATCACTTGGACAATTCCGAGGCACCTCTCCACTTTCTCTTACCCCTGCCTGACCTGTATGTACATCTCTATAAACCTCAACCCCTGAAATTATGCTCCAACAGCTGAGGGAAAAGCTTAGGGCAAACTAACTGGTGTTTGCTACAGGAACTAGGATGAGAAGGCAAATTAGTGAGACTGTCCCTGGTTGATATAATGAGGTTTATCATAATGAAAACTAAGGCACTGATAGTTCCTGTGTGCCTGCAGTATAAAATCTGACTTCTGGCTAACCCTCTATAGCACGAGGTCTGAATTCAGTATCTGCCCATTTTTCATGTTATATTCTCTTATTACATCTTGACTTCTCAACCATACAGCAAAGAGCTAAAAAGTCTAATCAGGGATTAAAGGGATAAGGAGGTATAAGGAGATGCACACCATCCAATGGTTAAGGATCTGATTCAACGTCGTCTTCACTGTTTCCTCATGGAATGCGAAACACGGGTGAGATCTTCATTCTAATGCCCTTGTGTTTTCTGTTGATGCCTCAAATCACATGTATAAATGAGCAGAAATCAGCATGTTCTTTAAAGAATATATAAAAAATAGGAGTGGGAGGTGCATTTGAGCACAAGGGCCCTTGAAGGCTAGAAGAAGGTGACAGATCTCCTGGAGCTACAGGCAATTGTGTGTCACCTGACCTCGGCACCAGGAACTGAATTCAGGCTCTTCAGAAGAGCAGCAAGTACTCTTAAGTGCAGAACCATTCCACCAGCTTCCAGAATGCTCTTATGGAATCCGTTGCTAAACAAATACTACACGAGTTCCTAGAGTCTCCAGTAGTTAGACAAAAGGACTCTATTGTTTTAAGATAAATGTGAAAGCGAAATTTGCAGGCAGCAAAAGATTTGGGGCCTCTGTGAGCACATGGTTTCCTCCAGTTTGATCTGAGTGAATAGAAAACCAAACAACCCAGCAAATATACTTCCTGACTATTCATCCTCAACTGTAGGAATGAGAGGTACCGCGGGAAAGGGCTTTTTGAGGAATTAGCAAGAGCGGGGAAACCTCACATTATATTCTTTCTGTGAAACCCTGTGAAGAAATATACAAGGCCTGCCATTTGTAACTGGACAATGTAAATGAGATTCCTTTGCAAGGCTCTGGGGTTTCACCAGCTGATACTTTCTACTCAGTAGACCCAGGACTGGCTGGGGGCCAGGAGAGCTATTCTGAGGCAGAAAGCTAAGAAATGCTGTTCTTGCATTAAAAGAACATGGGCAGTACCTGCAACATCCAAAACACAGTAAAATACACTTGCGTGGCATTCACTGGGTGGGGTCTTTCATGCATTGTGGACACTAAAATTTGGTCTCATAGGAAATGAATATTTCCCTATAACCTACACACAAGTTCTTACATACTGTAACTTCCCTCCTCCAAGCTTGGGATACACATTAATAGTAGAATGCTTGCCTAATCATTATGAAGTCCTATGTTCATTCTGAAGCACCACAACAACTAATAAAGGAACAAATAAATCACCTCTCCTTATGTATAATATTAATACAATTTAAATGATACGTAGGGACAGATACAGGCTTGTTTGGAGTTTGTTCTTCCACTTTTTTTTTCCCACCCAGGTTTGGATGAATCTGCAGATAGGAAACCCACAGATATGGAACCCACAGTACGGTAGTGGCAACGCACTGAAGGAGCAGTGCACGCGTGAAAATGACCTGACTAAGGCATGCTCCCATCAGCACCAGCTAGGCTGGCTGGCCGGCTCACCTAGGCAGCGGTAAGGAATCACGATGTGGGTGTGCGTCTTGCACTGCTTGCGGCCCCGCTTGCACCAGTTCTGGATGGTCACTGGCTGGTTGGCTTCCACCACGTTTGTGATCTGCAGTTCAGGGTAGACCTGGGGAGCACGGGAAAAGAGGAAGTCATTACTCTTGGCAAAGCCTGACACACAGACGAACGTGTCGAACCTTCACTGTCATTCGAAGGTCCCGTTATTCCCTGAGAGCTAAGCTTCTGCTCTGCTTCTGGCCAAGCACGAACATTGGTGCAAAGGAAAAGACCTGAGTGACCGTACCCAGTAGACCACTCAAAGGTGCCTTGCGTTGAGCTGCCTGTTCAGACGCTGTCCAGGGGGAGTTAAAGTAGCAACATGGCAAAGCAGAGATTCTTGAAAGCATGCGGTCATTTTCTATGTAAAATAAATGACTAGTGAAGACCACAGCTTCTGAAGGAATCCTGGGATTGATTACTTAAGGATATCATCTCTACTTACATTCAACCCACTCCTATCTGACAGATACTTTATGCACAGAGCATGGCACACAGCCAGTTTCCACACACAAAAAAAATCAGACTCTGTCCTCAAAATAGTTTACATAAAAATATTTTATTAAGAGCGTCTTCAAGAGAGCCATTTAAAGGATGGCACTCAGGAATTCTCCTCCTTCAGTAATAAACTACTTATCTCTTTTCTGTGATGACTGCTCTCTGTGAATCATGCTGTTTGCTGATCACTTGGAATGAAATGTCAAACTCAATCAACTAAAATACCAAACCACTTCTATGTAGTAATAATAATGGGTAGAGACTTGAAAGAAAAGTAGTAATACAAAATATGTCTCTAAAGTGAGCCATTTTGCCAGATAAATAACCATAGAAATAGCTTCCTAAAGGCTTTAAGGAAGCAGATGGCTCTAACTGGAGGTGATTAATCCAGGAGGTGAAGGTGAGATTGTGAAGGGAATTGGATACAGTCAAAAAGTGGTAAGACAACAGATTTCCACCTCTGGAATGGGTTAAAGGGTTTGGTGAAGACATATTAGAGAAAGAGAGCCAGGAAGGACCAGTGCTTGGGAGAGTTTAGGAATTAAAATTAGGAATCAGAGAAAGTCCTAATTATTGGTAATTGCAAGGAATATAAATATGGCCGTCAGATGGAGTAGATAATTAAAACAAACAAAACAAAACAAAAATGACAACGACAACAAAAAGACAAAAACCAACCAAACAAAAAAGGAAGCCAATGTCACTGAAGGATTCACGTCACAGGTTTTAGAAACAGGAGTACTGGCAGTATCACAGACTCCTCCAGACAGCTTACAGCTTACAAAAGGGTTGTAATGGATGACAGGAAGCCAGAAGCAAAAGACTTCAAAGATTGAAGGTGTGTACCACAGGATAGTGGGGCTCAGGGACAGTTCCAACCATAGACAACAAGGCTGGTCTAGGCTGAAAGCACTACAGTTCACAGACAGGGTTAAGGGTTTGCTGGAGTTGGGGGGAGGAGTGGCTTAGAGGTGGAAATGCAGAAGAGCAGACACATCCCTAGTTTCTGCTCACTATGCTGAGAGAACCCAAGAACCTGAGCGAGATGATGGTGCCCACCTGAGATGCAGTACTGTGTTTATTGTCAGAGAGACCCTGTCTTCTTTTAAGGTGTTGACATCTTGTTCATTGCAGTTATGAGGGGTATCTTCTCAAAATGCTATAAAACAATATTACTTATGTCTTGGTCACCTCACCTCTGTGTGCAAAAGAAGGAAGGAAGGAAGGAAGGAAGGAAGAAAGGGAGGGAGGGAGGAAGGAAGGAAGGAAGGAAGGAAGGAAGGAAGGAAGGAAGGAAGGACAGATGGGACAGATGACGAAGACGGATAGTTTAAAAACTACATTCTGAACATGGAAATATTTAGTATTCTCCCTCCAAAAAATAATCCCTGTAGCTATGAAACTACACAGAGGGAACTTAAGCTTGTAGCATTGAGTGACAGAAGACAGTCTATAAAGGTTTCATACTGTTATGACTTCCATCACATGACAGTCTATAAAGACAATTCTCTATAGGGGCAGCAAAAGGATCAGTGTTTGGGCAAAGCACTCACAAGACTCCCATAAGGACCCGAGTTGAATCCTTGGCACCTGTGTGTATTGAGGGCACATTTGTAATTACAGAGTTGTGGAGATAGAGAAGCCAGATATCTGGGACTCTCTGACCAGTTGGGCTTGCCTGAGAGACCCTGTCTCATGAAACAAGACAATAGGCCTGGAGCGATGAGCAGCTGTTGCTTTTGCAGAGGAACTGGTTGTGAATACAGCGCCCTCATGGTGGCTAGCAACCACCCTGAACTCCAGTTTCATGGGATCCAGCAGCTTCTTGGGACCTCTGTGGGTACCAGACACACACACACACACACACACACACACACACACACACACACACACACACACACACGGTGAGTATACATACAGACAAAAGAAGAAGAAGAAGCAGCAGCAGCAGCAGCAGCAGAGAGGGGTTCTTCAGGTTTTAGGAGAGGTAAACACAGCACAGAGACCTAATAATTGGACCATGAAACTAATTACTACCATTTCCATATGTCCAGACCCAAAGAAGCTACAACACCAAGAGCAAATCCTAAGACTAACTATAGACTGTCAGCAACAATTGGACTGTATGCCAGAGTGGCTTCATGACTTGTCACAGCAGGGCCACTCCGGTATGGTGTCTTGATGATGGAAGAAATCTATAGTATCTCTCTCTCTTCCTTTATGTTTTCTGGTAAATGTGTGACTTCTCTTTGAAAGAAAAAAAAAAGGAACTATATACTCAAATAATAAAAAATAAGGTTATCAATCAGAGTACTCATGTGTCTAAACAAATGGTGGAGGTTTGGTGGGAGGAACACACACACACACACACACACACACACACACACACACACACACACACACGTACAGAAGTCAGGACCGGTGAGATGGCTCAGCTGATGAAGGCACCTGCTGTCCTGAGTCCAATCTTTGGCATCCACATGGTGGCACCTGTGCATCCAGACGCATTCACACGCGTGCACAAACAACAGACCATAAAAACGTAATAAGTTTTCATCTGTAAGTCGGAAATGACTCTTCAAACATGGCCAGCATTTTACTGCAGAGGCACAGCTATTGTCGCCCATTTGATTTTGTGCTTAAAGTATCCTTGACTACTTAGTACATGCATTTAAGGCACAGGCAATGCTCCCCTTGAAAATGCCACTAAAAATTTAACAGCCCCATAGCATTATTCTCTATAGTGAAAGGCGGGTAGCTCAGTGTACAGAAATATAATTCTCCCACCTTTTCTTGTTTATTAGACCACAAAGGAACAGCACTTGTGAGTCATAAACTCGATGGCTCGGGAGTTCGCCCTGGGGGGATATGACTTTATGTGCAGTAAAGTGTGAATTACTGCATCTTTCTAAAGGGAACCCAGCTGGCATTTTGAAATGTTGGCCCACGGAGAAGCTTCTTAGACGTCAGTTTTCTGTAAAACCCTATCATAGACAGTCACACCACATTTCCTTCCTTTCCATTACAACCAGCGAATTGTGTTTAGAAATGGACCAGTAGGAAAGGGCCGTCTTGCTTCCATTGCTGCCCCACCATCATCAGATACCTAGGATAAATACCTGGTGCAGCAGACCAGTAAATCACTCAGCCCCCAGTGTCTGTGCAGAAAAGATTCCAAACTGACACACTAAACCTGTGACTACGTGGCTCTTCCTTGAGATTACCAGAGCATCGAATGGTGATCAGCCAGACAATTTTCAATTCCATCCACAAAGATCTACGACACACACATGACTCCCGGGGCTTCTTCTCTAGCTTCCTCCATTCTCTGACAGCCATGTTCATGTGCAGAAAGACGTGGAGATCTGCATAAAGCCCATGCGGCTTGCAATTTCACTGATCTGTAACATGCATGCAGCAACTTCAATCTGCCTTTTCCTCAAGAGACGAAGAATTATTAATTTGGAATCACCAAAGTGAAAAAAAATTTTGCCATTCTAAGCAGCAGGAAGCTTGTTTAGAGGGGAAAAAGATAATTCTTTTTAAATTAAAGTAGTAAATTTAATTTTGAAGTAATGAATGACCAGCTAGATAATGTGATGACTACACAGAAACAAACTCCAAGAAAGCAATGCCAGAAAGGCACACAATGAAACACCTATAGTTTTTAAAATTACACACACACACACACACACACACACACACACACACACACACACACACACACACCTGAATGCTTGTTTAAGTAACTCTGGTAGACATCTATAGAGACAGAGATGCATTTCTTGTTGATGGATGAGATCACACACCGTCTCAGTCAGGAATAAAAATTGAATTATCTGGGTGTGGTGGCTCACATCTTGAGGGGCAGAGGCAGGAGTTTGAGGCTAGCCTGGTTTACACAGTTTCAGGACAAGTTTCAGGACAACCAGAAATACATAGAAAGACTTATCTCAAAAAAGCAAAACAAAACAAAATTAAATGGATTACAATACATAAATGCCTTTGTAACAAGACGTCCCTAACTCTTCATCAAATTTAATCACAGGAAACCAGACAACATTTAATGTTTTCTTGTGGCACAGTAAAGTTTAATGAAGGCAGCAGAGTTGCCATGGGTTTCGTGTGTATATGTGCGTGTTTAAGTATGTATGCATGTATTAATGTGTACAGGTGGAGTCCTGTATGTGGATGCTGGTATATGCAAGTCATGGCACACTTGTAGAAGTTAAAGTATAACTTTGGACGTCAGTCCTCAATTGCCACATACATTACACATTACATGTAATCTGCATGTACTTTACATGCAAAATATGCCCTTCATGGGACAGCTGTCACTAATGATGTACCAGAATGCTAGTGCAACAGACATGAAAAATCTTTCCTCTCAGTCCTTTCGTTTCTACATTATTTGGTGTGTGTGGTGGCTTTCCTGACAAGTAGAGGACTTGATGGGTGTGGGTACAGAGATCTCAGCAGTTAAGAGCACTTGCATCTTACAGGAGACCCCAGTTCAGTTCTCAGTGTCAGCGTGGCAGCTGGAAACCACCTCTGGCTCCAGTTCTGGGGGATCCACCGTCCCCCTCTGACCTGAATTCACTGCATGCACATGGGGTGCACACCTACGTGCAGACAAAAATCCACTCACAAAATCAAATGATTAAAACAAAAATTTGCAGGTGCTTAAAGCAAGGCCTGTGCCAGCTACTTGAAATATCGGCTCTGCCTGAATCCTACTGACGTTCTTCAGTGACCGAGCAGTCACTGTGTAAAAGCACTCACGGTGTCCGAAGCACTCGCTCAGCAGCAATTCCTGCAAATGTCCTCCTGCCCTGCCCAGTGTGACACAAGGCGAACGCTCCACAGGCATCATCACGGTGTGCCTGGAGGAGCTGGTGGCCACTCGTGCCACGTTCCTGCTGTACACACACTTTCCTGGAGGGCAGGAAACATGATTCGGCATGGCCCAGCCACCCTACGATGTGCCACTCACTGTCACTGACTTTAAGGCTTTTGAGAGGTTGTGCGCCTGTCGCCTGTCCCCTTGTGGTGGAGGGCATTTGACAACCACATTTCGCCTCCACAGCGACATCTCTCTAGCCGCTTGGTGCCAGACCAAAGCAAAGTGTAATCTCTCTCAGGGGTTCTGACTATTTTTTTTTTTTAAAAAGAGAATTGAAAAAATTCCAAATACCAAAAGCCAGAAAAATGCTCATATAGAAACCTCGTCTTGGGTTCCATATTAAAAGATGGTATCCATAGTTAACTGGTGGTGATGCACGGCTTTAATCCCAGCACTCAGGAGGCAGGGGCAGGTGGATACCTGCTTTTGAGGCTAGCCTGGTCTACAGGGTGAGTTCCATCATAGCCAGATCTATATAGAGAAACCCTGTCTCAAAAACCAAAACACAAAGATGATATCGGTAGCCAGTTTTTATTCGCAGCAGTAATATCTTAAAGCGTGCTCCTATTTATTTTTTAATGTTAGGAATTATTAAGTCTGTTCACCAGAAGCCTTGTGTAACCCCCGATGCTACCTTCAGGACATTTTGTTTAGCAACTGCATCCACTCTGAGTTGCAGAACTGACGTGGTCCCTGAGGTCGACCCGTACAAAGAACGCCCTCGAAGAAAACAAGACCCTAGGACAATACAGGTTTCCACAATGCCAGACATCACTGCAAACATTCCCGGGCAGCATGTCACAGGGTTGTCAACAGGACATAGAACCTCCCCGTCACAGAAGAAACCAGGGCACTAACGACTAACGCGGGTGCCTTTTCCAAGCACACGGAGACCACACTGACGCAAGCTCTCAGCTGCTTAAACTTGGGTGTATGTTAAGCCAAGACAGGGTGTGCGGAAGAGAATACATTTCTGTTTCTAGATTTAAATGACACACTTTAAAGTTTCTAAAACCTGATGAAAAATTGCATCTTAAATTGTTTTCTGCATCGATTCTGCTAATGAGAGGGGCTACAGAAAACAGAACATCTCAGTCAGTTGAGAAAGAGAAGTGGAAGCTGAAAAGCGGCCTCTGCTTTCGACTTAATGAGGTGCTGAGAGGCACAGGCAGCTGACGAAACATGTCTGCAATGTCAGGGAGGGGAGCAGAGTGGGCTCGCTCTCACAAGGATGCCTTCTACAAGAGGCAGAAGGCTAAACACTGCAAGGCAAGAATGTGTTTCCCAACCATTTGGCCCAGTTCTGCATCTGACGCCGCATATTAATATGTCGTTCCATCAGCACATTCACACTCGGTGCGAGAAGATGAGAAGGAGCCCGGTTTGGCTGACACGTCCTTGCCTTTCCAAAGTGCTCGTGGTAAAAGCAAACAGGGGGTGCCAAGCGTGTACGGCACGACACAGATGTGTCAACAAAACCAGATGTGTACACACATTGCCACGTTCATACGTCAGCTTTCTCTGTCAGTTCTTAGTGCTAACTTGACACAACCGGGAGTCACTGGAGAAGAGGGAGGCTCCCCGGAGGGATTGCCTAGGCCTGACCGGGTCTATGGTCTGTGGGGAACAGTCTTGAAGGTTGACTGAGGTGGGTGATGCAACCCCAGGTAGGAAGGAGGTGCTGGGTTGTACAAGAAAGCTGAGTGAGTACCAGCCAGCGGAAACGAGCCGGCAAGCGACGATACTCCATGGTTTCTGCTTCAGTTCCTACGGAAGGTCCTGCCCTGACTTCCCTCAGTGATGGAATGTGACCTGGAAGAATAATATGAAATATGCCCTTTCTTCCCGTAGTTGGATTTCGTCAGTGTTTTAGCACAGCAGCAGAAGGCTCACTAAGACACACACTCTTGCCACAATTTTCACGTTACAGTTATTTAGGACTGACTTCATCTCTTTTAGCCCTAAATTCCAAATAGACCACTAGTGTGTATGTGTGTGTGTGTGTGTGTGTGTGTGTGTGTGTATGCATGCATGTATGTATATACCCATACTCGCATACAGAAATTATGATCCATCTATTCAAAAAACTGCTTTACCTCATATGAATTCTTAGACCCTTTAAATATCAGAACTATGATGTGTATGATCTGTGGGTTAATTTTGAGGACACAAAGCCAGACCAAAGGTGATCAGAGTAAATCAACAGTATATAGAATACATTACTGCTGTAGTTAGCTCCTGTTGTCCATTTGAAACAAACCTAGGAACTTCAGGAGAAGAGCCTTTCATTAAAGGTGTGCCTCTGTCACCCAGGCCTGTGGGCACTGTCTTCACTGTTAATGATACAGGGGGACCCTGGGACTGTACCATCCTAGGCAGGAGGGCAGGACTGGAAAAGAAAGGAGGCTGAACCTGAACCTGGAGCAAGCCATCGAGTAGCCAGTCCTTCTCTGTGGCCCAGATCTGCTTCAGTTCCTGTGTCTAGATTCTTGGCTTACGTTCCTTCTGCCTTAGTTTCCCTCAGTGATGGACCGTAACCTGAAAACTGAAACAAACCCTTTGCTAACCATGCTTCTTTTGGTCATGCTGTTTATTACCGTGGCAGAAAGCAAACTAAGGCCAACCCAAAAAGACAGTTAGATTGACACTCTGTCTTTGTCCTTTAACAATTTTGTGTCATATTAATGAAGAATCTCTTCCTGGGGATCCCACGTTTGGTTATATAATAAATTTTAGAATAGGAAGTTAGGGAGAGGAAAGAGCTGTGTTCAGTTCATACAGCTTTTTCTCTTTTGTTTCTGCACTGGGTTGACTTGGTTTCGAGGGCCTGTTAATATCAAAAATCCTCTTTTAGAGGAACAAGGTTAAAGATATCACATTGTTTTGGATGGAAAGAACTTACTTAAGAATGTGCCAATAATCTAATAGTAGCGGAAATGAGCAAAGCCACATGTGTCTATCTGACTGCCTACACTTGAAACTTCTCTCATCCTCAGTTGCCTGCACAGGCTGGCTCCAAGTGGATGCTCAAAGAGCTAACCACGCCTTTAGGGAGCCTTTCCTAGCAAGAATCCTGTATGCCTAAGACCAGAGGCGGGCAGAGGAGGATGAAGGCTGTATATGATTTCTCAACATCTACGTGTCCCAGTTATGAAATAAGGACACACTCAAGTAAGGATTGCCCTGGATCACGGTACTTCATGTACTGTATCATGGGGTCACTGACAGAATTCAGAGGATGGGTGATCTTTCACATCCATTTTACCACCTCTATCTGTAAAATAAATTTTCTCCCCAGTCAGCCCCACCTTTTAAAACACACAGCTTTATTGAATATGTCCCACCAAAAAGTACTCATACTAACACATCCATGGTTCTCACCTCTCAAGATCTGGATCATGAGTCTCCATGTCGCCATCAAGACCCTCCAAGCTACATCCCACTGTCTCCATTTTCTAGATTTCTTTCTCAGTTTGATGGAAGAGAGTATGTTTGTACCCTCTTGTAATCCAGGAAAGGAATCACCTGACACAAAGCCCTACCCTCAGTGGTCTTCAGTCACAATGGTCAGGTTTGTCTGGTTTAAATGTAAAAATATAAAGTCTCAAGGCGTAGAACTGAGCACACCCTGAAGCCTTTGGTGTAAATGAAACAATACATTTTCAAAAATCTCCTTTCACCTGAAAACCATGCAACGAGACCTAACAAGTCTCATTTTCTGTCTCTAAGCTTTAATGTTTTTCAATAGGATATCACCTCCAAGCCTTGATCTCTTTTATTTTTAATATTTTTACATCTCTGAGTGTGTCCATCAATCGTACATGGCACTCTGATGCATCTACAGTACAATGAATAGATTCTCCTCCATAACCTCCCCTCCCCTCCCCATATCCCCTAAAGTGCCCTTGTGCCCCACCTTGTTCCCCTAGACATTTCATTGCTACTGTCATGTCATATAGACAGACATAATTGTATCTGTGCAATGCGTAAGAGCCACAAATAGAAAATACATACTATTTGTTTCTCTGACACTTTTTTTCTAGTTTGACATTTTTTTCAGCCATAACATTTGTTATGGTACCCTAACAGCTCATAAGGGCAAATTTATGTAGTTAAATTTACATTCAAGTGTTTTCTTTCCTCCATAATGTCAGCAGCACTCTCCTATGTAGACCATAGAAATGGTGAGTTTTCCTCCATCAAAGAGTCGCAGCCAATACGAACTGTGTCAGGTGTGATCATTTATCACTGCGTACGAAGTGAGCATGTAAAGCTACACTCTACATTTCCCTCTCTGTGACTGCAGGTCTATCATAGCACTCGCATTCTTGTTGGGTAAGTAAAATGAGGGCAAATCGGCCCGCTCCCATGACTCTTGTCTAATGACTTTAAAACTGTGAACAGTAGAAAGAAATGGTCCCTCAGACAGAAACCACAAGTGCTACTATAGGGGGGGCTCCCTCTGGATAGACAAGGATGCCTCTGTCCATCCTACTCAGTCTCATGCCAACAAAGCCATCCACAGGCACATTACCAAATGGCGACCAGAATGCTTTGGGTTGCCAGGTAAAATGCTTTGTGAATCATGACTCTGGAAATGTCAGTCTCTGCAGCACCACAAGTTTCTAGTGCCTCTGCCTACAGGAGATGTAACAGGGCCCTGGCAGATGTGTTACAGTAAAATACCATACCCTGAGCAACTCAAACTATGGAATTATATTTTTTTCCTAATTTAGGAAAATAACAAGACCAAGGTACCATGGTGCTGGTGAGGACCTTTTTCTATTTTCTCCCTGCATCCTCACAAGACCTCTTTGTATGAGGAAGTAAAGAAGAGAGAGTTGGTCTCTGCTGTTTTGATAAGGGCATCAATACTACCCAGGGGCCTCTGCACTTATGATGTCATCAATACTAGTCATCTCTGAAAGACTGTCTCTCCAAAACCTATCTAAATAGAGTTGGCCTAACCTATGAACTTTGGGAACACAGAACTGTTTAGTTGGTTAACAGTACACACACACACACACACACACACACACACACACACACACACACACACATGTTATAGATATATTTAGCAGGAAAGTTCAATTGCTTAGCAAAAGGTCAAAATGAGGTTACAGTCATGAGTTCAGCTCCCCCTGTCTGCCTAAGAGCTGCCTCTCTGACTCAGCAGATTGCTTCTAAAACATCTGTGTTTTAGTCTTGAGAGGTTAGAGTCCACACATAAAATAAACTCACCATTATTAGAAGAAAAAAACAAAACAAAACAAAACAAAGCACATTAACTGTTTAGTCCTATTACTAGTAGTGAGTAGAGATGTATTGTGTGTGTGTGTGTGTGTGTGTGTGTGTGTGTGTACGTATGCACATGCGCGTACCCATGCTCCAGTGTGCAATAATGAACATTCATGTTTGTGGTGGCCAAAGGACAACTTTGGGTGTCAATCATCACATGCTTTCCTCTTTTTACTTTTTTCCCCTTGAGAGGGGTTTCCCATTAGCCTAGAATGCTCCAAGTAAGATAGGTTGACCAGTTGCCTGTCTCTGCCTCCCCAACACTGGGGTTATAATTATGCTCCTCACTTAGCTTTTTCTACAATGCGATCTGGGGATGGAACTCTGGCCTCATGCTTGCAAGGCAAGCACTCTACCTATAAGCCATGTCCCCCAGGCCTTTGCATAATTCTTCTCTGTGCAATGAGAGATGGCAAAAAGAAGACCACTTTCATGGTACTAAGCAAAATCATTGTGAATGACTAATTAAGGCAAAGGTCACCAAAATAATAATAGTAAGAGCCCAATAAGTAATCCAGGAAACAGAGTGTTGCTGAGAGCATTGGCTCTAAACAAGTCCTGTTGAAAAGAGCCTCTGGCATCGAAATTACTGCAACACAACAGACCTTAATATTCTAATTTAAAAAATACAAAAATATTATAATTTAGCAAAAATTGTTGAGTATTATTTTCCTTCTCTTTCCAAGCAATGAGTCAATCAATGTCATTTAATATATAAACACAGAGTTAAAGGAGGAATAAAAGCAAAGAAATATGTTTTAGCAAAACACACACCAAAAAAAAAACAAAAAACAAAAAACAAAAAAACCCAACTCTCAGATCTATATATTAAAAATACCAGGATAGCTACAATGTGGGGAGTGGCAGGGGGACCCTAAAACACTAATGAAATATCTTGTAGGCAATGTCAAACTCCATTTAAAGGCCCCTAATGGTCATCTCCACCCACTCTGCCATTTTCTCGGTGCCAGTTAAAGTCAAGAACCAAAGTGGATCCCTGCCAGCACTCCCAGCCAAAACAACTGCCCAGCTCTCTAGCCACTGTACACAGGGCCACAATCATTCCATTTGGCCTTGTGCATTCCTCTCCCTTTTCTATTAGCAGCCATTCTTCCATGCCTTGTAGGCTGCCAGACCACACAGCCACATGGGTAAGTACCCCGGTGCAGGTGCCAAATCCTTGTGTGGTCAACATGAAGCCACTCCGAATCCCTTCTCCCTGGAATTACAATACACAATGGCAAACAAAGTTGGGATGCCACTCCCAGAGCACTGGCTGCCAGCTTCTGACCTTCCTGAGCCCCAGGGGGCACCCATCTTAGCACTGGGAGAGGAGTAAATGCAGGACAAAGAACTGCATTAACAGGAGAAATACGACTCGGTAATAGTTCTCTTTTCCAACACTCAGGGACCTAGTTCTGCTTCCTCCCTGTGTAAGCTGCTTTCACCACAGGATTTTCCCCCTAAGTAGGAGAAATCCTTCTCCATATACCCACAAGCTGTTCCACTGGTTTTGTCTCTGGGCAATAGAACCTACCTATTGAACCCTTTCTTGGAAAAAAAATTCTTTGCCATTTCCAAAACTCACCCTACTCCCTCTTTGGACACAGAATCTCATGGTGTGGCCAAGTATGGCCTCTGACTTGTAACCCTCTTGCCTTAGTCTCCCAAGTAATGAACAGCACAGCTGTGTCTAACACAACACTTAGCTTCCTCCTATGCAGACACCTGAATCTGATGATGGACAACTATTCTTCCCATGATTTTGCTTCAGTCTTCTTTGGCTTAAGTTGCCCTCATTAAAAACAAAAACAAAGACAAAAACAAAAACAAAAAAAACAAAAAACAAAACAAAAAAACCCCAAAAACCAAAACCCAGGGGCTGGAGAGATGGTTCAGTGGTTAAGAGCACGGACTGTTCTTCCAGAGGTCCTGAGTTCAATTCCTAGCAACCACATGGTGGCTCACAACCATCTGTAATGGGATCTGGTGTGTCTGAAGACAGCTACAGTGTACTCGTATACATAAAATAAAGAAATAAATCTTTTTTAAAAAAGCAAAAAACCAATCAACCAACCAACCAACCAAACAAACAAACAAACAATAAATAAATAATTACTAAAGCAAAGATGTTTCCTTTGCCCCCGTTCATCTTAAGCTATTTGTCTAGGTCTTTTTTCAGAATGCAATTTATCTTCACCACTTGGCCGTGTCATACTTGTAGCATATAGACCTGTCTCTACTCTCAGTAATGTCTTTATATTTGTCAAAATTTATCTTCTCCAAAAAAAGGAAGGAAGGAAGGAAGGAAGGAAGGAGGGAAGGAAAACAACCATTCTACTTAATAAAAGGTGGTATTCAGCCAGTAAAAGGCAGATAGATGTGGCTGTCTAGTACCCAAAGGAAGTAGGAGAACAATGATTTGATTTGAGGGATACATGTCTCTGACTAGTTTAGAGGATAATGGTGATCTCACAGGCCTATGGGCCCAGACACTGTGAGCAATGCCAATGTTTCCTCTCCTGTGGAATAATTCCTAGTCACAGCCATGCAACTGAAACGTGCTAAGAACTTACATCTATCCGAGTCATCCTGGGCCAGTTTGAAGAGTGTACACTCATCTCCCTTTAAGAAGTGCACGGAAGATCTGCTTTCGGCATGTGGTCAGTTTTCACAGAGGTACACAGTGGCCTTGTTAAAAATTACACCTCAGCCGCTCTCACTTTTGACCATACTCGTGGTCTCATCATTTTCTCTGTTTAGCAATTAACTCAGCTTGTCTCTCAGCACATGCTAGTTCTTGCCCTTCCTCTGGCCACTTCATAGTGTCTCTTTGTTCCCCTTACATGTTGCAGTTCCCCAAGGTCTATTCCCAGGCTTCTTTCCAGAAGCGTCACTAAGTGGGTAAAAGGAACAGAAACACTTAGGCTGATGCTTTGTTAAGAATAAGTAGGATTTCAAGCGATGACATCATCACCTCTGCCCTGGCAGTTTACAGCACTAAGACCTTGGGCCTTGAGCTGCACTCCTGTTCTGTTATGAAGTGGGTCTGTGTGGAGGGCATCTGAGTGTTCAGAGTCAGGTATTTCAAAGAGGAGGACACTGCTCTTACATCATCTCCACGCATTAAAATAGTCTAGTAAGATTGTTTTTTTTCCTTTAAAGATACTGATTTATATTCACCTATTTTATACCATGTGTTTTTTGCCCATATGTATGTATGTATGTGTACCACATGTGTGCCTGCTGCCCATGCAATCCACAAGTGGGTATTCAAACCCCAAGAACTAGAGTTCTGAGCCACCACGTGGGTGCTGGGAATCGAACCTGCATGTTTTAAAAGAGCAACAAGTGCTCTAAGCTCTTGCCCAGTCTCTCCTCTCCTCTTCTCTCTCTCTCTCTCTCTCCCTCTCTCTCTCTCTCTCTCTCTCTGTCTCTCCCTTCCCCTTCATTTGTGCTTTTGAGGCAACATCTCCTTGTACAGCCAAGACTCAGATTTACAAGTGTAAGGATTACAGAGAGAACCACCACACCCAGTTTGAACATTGTGATTTAAAGGCTTCAAAGAACTCTTAGTGGGAACCACCAACCAACTTCTGAGGGGCAGTCTCTGCGGACGCCCCAACTCATTTCCTCTTATTTCTCAGATGGCGGGATCATAAAGTGATTACAGCCCTGTCACTGTGACACTGGGCAAGCCAAGAGCACTGCTGAGTGGAAATACATACAAGTTGCCTTTCCAGACTCATGGAAAAAAATAAAAACATACACAAAGAGATGAAATCAAATTTAATCCTATATAGTTTGACTGTAACATCATTATGACACAATTAATAGCTATACACGATGCAGTCATTTCAAAATGAAATCTACGTTTTATGCCTTCTTTGATATTACATTTCTGAAACATGGCATTTATCTCAATAGTACACATCTAAGTGGCCACATTTCAAGTGCTCAAGCTGTACAAAAACACGGGGACTGGAGACGCCATCATATGGGCTTGGGAGCAGGTGTCTGGAATGTTCTACAGTGATATACAGTATAGGGCTGACACTGAAATTCCAACTTCGTCTTTCCTCTTCTTCAAACACTAAGCCAATAAACGGCTTCAGAGACTTTTCCTTGTTATAGGATGCAGACCAAATTCATTAAAATGGCTCACAAGCCCTTGATATGTTAGCCCTTTCTTGTCCAGGGGACTGCAGGTGGGGAGCAAATGCAGATGAATGCCATGGAAGCTGCAAAAAGAAAAAAAAACAGCCAAAAGGCTTTCCCCTGCTCCTCCCCCATGGCTACCCGCAAGCAGGCAATCTGGAGTGGAAAGAACCAGCCTGTGGCTCATCCCTGTACAAACCACAGACTGAAAGAGAACATGAAGCCACCCAGGCATGACTGGGCTAAGTACAGCAGGAAGGGAGAAGTGTTTCCAGAGTCAAGGAAAATATTTTTTTTTGTAGGACCAATATTCATAGGCTTAAAAACATGTGGTTATTTGTGGGAAACACGGGTTCCCGTGATGATTCGCAGGTGCCAGCACCCATCCACCATAAAAAGACAGAAGTCAACATCATGAACAAAGCCTGTGTCCAGCCTTTCTACTGGACTCTGCTGATGTCTACTAGTCAGTCATGGTTAGCACTTTGGAATCATGGGAAACTTAGGATATCGAGGCAGGTAGCTACGTGAAGAGATAGCTTCCTTCTAATGTCATATAGCGGTAGGACAAGTGCTTGACATCTGTTGATTATTTTCAAAAAACCTAGTGCGATGGTTTGCATATGCTTGGCCCAGGGAGTGGCACTATTAGAAGTTGTGGTCTTGTTGGAAGAAGTGCGTCACTGTGGGGGTGGGCTTGGAGACCCTCCTCCTAGCTGCCTGAAGATGCTCAGTCCGTCCCTGGCTTCCTTTGGGTGAAGATATAGAACTCTCAGCTCCTCCTGCACCATGCCTGCCTGGATGCTGCCATGCTCCTGCCTTGATGATATTGGACTGAACCTCTAAACCTGTAAGCCAGCCTCAATGAAATGTTGTCCTTTATAAAACTTGCATTGATCATGGAGTCTGTGCACAGCAGTAAACCCTAACTAAGACAGCTAATGAGAAAGGAAAATTAAATGGAAACTGAGCGCCTCTAGTCCAAACATGAAATTGGAAATGTTCCAAAACCAGACACATTTTGAAAGCTGGCCTGAATCTATATGTGGAAAATTCCTATCTGATCTCATGTGACAGCCTGCAGCCCAAAAGAAGCCCAACCGAAAATCACCACATAAAATGACCTTCAGATTGTGTGTGTGTGTGAGGTATACAGGAAATAGAGAAGAATTTCACGGTCACTTGGGTCCCATCCACAAAGCAGCTCAGTATGGCCTTTCAAATACTCCAGCGTACTCTGACCTCAAGCATTTCAGAAAAGGAAACTTTAACCCCTCTTCCCAGTCCCCATACGAAAACTCACAACTGTACTTTGGTAGCTCCAGTCCCAATCTCTTTGGGCATCAGCCTCACACGTGGTGCATAGACATGTACAAAGGCACAACATCTATATGCATGAGGTAAAATTTATTTTTTAAAGAATAAAAATGTGCATCAACAAGGGATGGATGAAGTGGAAATGGCTGTTTGGGTACTTTCTAGAGTTATCAGTATGAATGTTTATTTCAAATGTACAGTATAATGGGAGAGAAAAGCTAGAAAAATATCAAGTTATAAGTATACTAGAGTATATCAGAGGCTGAGCAAAAATTAAAACTAGCACTTTTAACTTCCTTTATTACACAGCTACCATAGAACATAGTAAACGTAGAACACTTATATTTTACTCAATTTATTGATGATCATAACAGCACAATATGTAACTAAGCAAATGGAGGGTAAAGAGAAGACTGTATTAAGGGTGCGATGGGTCATTAGGAACCAAGATTTTTACTATGAAAGAAAATTCAAATATAAAATATTAGAATTAATACTTTTAATGAGTGCCAGTGATCTGCCATCCAGGACTTACCTCTTGGCAGTACTGCAGGATTCCCTCCTTGGTGCCAATGCAGGTTTTGGTCCCTGATGGGTCTGACTCCCACTTTCCATTCTGCACATTCATGTGCATGTTCAGTTTACCACAGAACATGGCGATCTGGGGTTCTGCCAGCAGACCGGCGTTGCCATCGGTGGGCACCTAAAAGAATAAATAAATCCTAGTTACTAACAGAATCCCCAGCTCCGTGGGACAGTGATCCCTAGTGATCTTTGGGGACACAGCAGCCCTGCAGCAGCATTGTTGGGTTGAGTAATAGAGTTGGAAAATAACCTATGGAAGACAGCGTGTTCTTTAACACAGTATTTAAAGGAAGGCATTAAGCATATTGAAGGACATTTGTTCATTCGAAAATCCTTTAGTTTTCCCATAGAAGGTTTTGCAATGTCTGTTGAAAAGTTCTAACAATACATAAAGCTCTAATGCATAAATACAATCCCTGTGGAAGAATCCACATTCTCATAACCCGCAGCTGCTTGGACACAGTACAATGCCAGTCCCAGCTTGGACTATGCCTAGACTGGAGGTGACAGTATGTGTCACTTCTCAACACTGACAGCAAGATGTTATCAGAGTGCATCGATGGTGAGCCAGTCGTCTTTGTTTGTGTTTATGTTTTGTCTCTCTATGCAGCCTTAGCTGTCTTAGAGTTCACTGTGTAGCCCTGGCTGGCCTGGGATTCACTGTATAGACCAGCTCGACTTCAAACTCAGAGAGCACCTGCCTGAGTGCTGAGATTACAGGCGTGTGCCCACTATGCCAGCTTGTATCTGAGTTTTTGTTAGAAAATTCCACTGGAGAATTAACCATTTTGAAATAAAACAAAACACACAAACAAATAAACAAAAAGCAAAAAACCAAAAAACTCCCTTCAAAGCTGTGACTATTCGACTCTTCCATAGGAGGCCCCTGCCATCTCCCACCAATCCAGGAAACTGGAAGTCTCATTTTCCACCAGAGGCAAAATTGTGCCCCAAACAGAATGGTCTGTGAACTTGATCTAAGAGCTCACCTGAGGGTTTGAAGGAAATTCAAAGCCTGAATCTTACAGATCAAAATATACATCCCGCCATTTTTACTGAAATAAGCAAGTGGGTAATAACAGGACAGGGAGGATAAAGTCAGTCAACTCATCATCAGCCACCTGTGAGGGAATCCCTGGAGTGGAGGCTAAGGGGAGGCTTGTTTGTGGTCACTGCAAATCTCCTTGTATCCCCACTGAGCTTTATTCTGTCCCAAAGATTTCCACTGTTAACTAAATCTTGGCATCTTATCCCTAATCAAAGAGAAGTTGGTGAATATGTCATCAAAAGAATCTCAATCTCGGTCTCAACCTCAGAATCTTTCCCCTATTTCCTCCCAGCTTCTTCACTACCACAAGTCACGTGAGCTCATCATCTCTTAGTGAATGGGAGGCAGCATTTCCTTCTGAGAAGGGAATTTAATAACAACTTCTCTCCTGGAATAGTCAAGACCCAAGAAAGACCCCATGATCCTACCTGCTTCCCTAGAAATCATGACCTTGGGCAGTCCCTTCCCACAATGCATTAGCTTGTCTATTCGACAAACAGAGCATGGCAGAAATGGGGATGTGCAAGTTCAAAAGTAAGGTCATGACATTAAGGTTCATTCATTGTTGGGCAATGGGTAGTAACTGATAGGTTATCTCGGCCGACAAAATGAGCCAATTCGAGCCAAATTAAAGTATAAAGTCGGGTGTTTTTTTTGGGGGGGGGAGGGCAGCCCACTGGTTCCAAGGAATGAAGCCAGGGAAGTCGCCATGCAGACGGAGATAAAGAATAGGTGGAAAAGAAAGAACGTAGAAAGGGAGAGGGGAAGAAAGGAGAAAGAGAGGGGAAGAAAGGAGAAAGGGAAGGGAAGGGGAAGAGGGAGAGGGGACAGACAGACAGACAGACAGACAAAAATGTCTGGATTTTGTAGGGAAGACCTTCTGGGGGGAGGGCAAACTCCTCCCCTGGGCTGGAAAGTTCAGCATAGAGTCAGGGTGTGCCAGCCACGCCCTGTGCTAGGTAGGGACTGAGGGATGCTGGGAGAACCTGGAGGTCAGGACCATGCTGTAAATATGCACCTCAGCTGTTTGCCTCAGGTCTGAATCCCAAGAGTAAGAAGGTCAGACCTCCTTCAGGGGCACACCAGCAAGCTTGGTAATAACCTACACCTCAAGGACACCCATGACATCCGACTACAGCCATGGCTGACAACAAAAAGGTGTCTTCAAGAGAGATCCAGAGGCAGAACCACCTAGAAGGACTCTTAAGTTCCTCACTCACAGAAACCGAAATAGGAGCTGCTTGTCGTTTTCAGCTATTAACTTTGAGGCGACTTGTCACATAGTTTTGCTCCTCTCTTTTCTTCAACAGCCTTGGAGCTCTTCTCCTGAACACGGCAAATGAGGCACAAACACACTTCCTCACTGTGCCCACGCTCCTACAGTAAGGGGTCAGGGAGCTTCCTGAAAGGACCAGACAGTGTATACTTAAGGCTCCTGCTATGGGAGAAAGGGCCTTTAACAACAGGCGAGGGAGTGGGTGACACACCTGTATGATCAGAGCAGGCAGTGAATCCAATCCAGCCAGCTCCGCCCTGTCTTTCACTGGTCACAGACGTTAATTCATCTTCTGATTATTTAAACAGTGGCTGCCAACATTTTCCACTGCTTCTTTTTAAATTTTACTTATTTTGCGTATGTGGGGATAAGAGGTATATGTGTGTGGGGGGGGTGGACTGTTGCCCTGGCAAATACGTTGAGGTTAAAGAACAACTCATAGTCAAACAATTTCTTCTACCATGTGGGTCCCAGGGAATCAAACTCAGGTTGTCAGATTTGCTGGTGCCTTTATCTGCCGAGCCTTCTCGCTGGCCCATTCACTTGTTCCTTAATCCCCCTGGGACCTGGTTAACACATCTCACCCTGGCCTGTCTGCCTCTCAGAGGTTCCATGACTTCAGTCTGAAAAACCAAAGAGGAGTCCCTTATCACCTGTCCCCGCTGGGCTTATTTGCAACATGTGAGTCCTTCTTCCTTAGAAGTCTTTGCCTTTGACGTCCGTCACAATGAAATGTCACAGTTCCTCCCCTATCGAACCCTTTCTGAGTCCCTATCCTCCACTTCCACCCACCGCTTAGGACATCCTGATGAGAGAGCTGTTGTTTCCTTTTGCCTGAGAAGCCTTCTGTATCTCTGCAGATAACACAATCACAACAGAACAGTAGCAGATGCTGTACCTTGGGGATCAAAGCACTCAGCCAGACAATCGAAGATTAATTTGAGAGTTTGGTTTTGAGGTTTTTTTTTTTTCTTTTAATTGACTAAACTTGTTCTTTGACACATTCACCCATGTCTGTAGTGTGTTTTGCTTACTTTCATGTCTTGTGGCAGTTTGAATAAGAATGGCCCCCTAGGTGCATACACTTGAATGTTTGGTCAACAGGAGTGAAGTGGCTCTATTAGAAGATGTGGCCTTGTTGGAGGAAGTGCATCACTGGGAGTAGGCTCTGAGATTTCAGATGCTCAAGCCAGGCCCAGTGCCACTCTCTCGGTCTGCTGTCAGTCAAATCAGATGTAGAGCTCTCCGCTCCTTTACCAGCACCGGGCCTGCCTGTGTACCACCGTACTTCTGGCCATGGTGACAATGGACTAAACCTCTGAACCTGGAAGTCAGCCCCAATTAAATGTCTTCCTTTATAAGAGTTGCTGTGGTGATAGTGTCTCTTCCCAGCAACAGAGACCCTACCAAGCCACTCCCATCCTCTCTAATGTCCCTCCCACTCCTGTCCTGCCCTCGCCTCTCTACAAGCCCCTTCCCCACATTCACACCACTTTGCTTTGATTTGAAGCTAGCCTGGGCCATCTGCACAGCTATGGGTTCAGAACTAGCCATAGAAGCCCATTGGTCCCATAGTTTGATACACAACCAATGTCAATAAATGATCTTCCCTTTTCTCCCTTTTCATGAAATCCTTTGATTAACAATAGCTCAGCAGAGAATTGTTGGGCCCCAGGACCCCCATCACCACCATGGCTGGTGATAGGCCTAATATTGTACAGATGGAACAACTATCTGTATCCTTTGGACAACTGTCATACTACCTGGCCATTGATTTTTAAATTAAACCTATCAAATAAATTGTGCTTCACTTTCCTAAGTATGATTCCTGAACTTTCTTTACTGTCTTTTACAGTTCTCTATACCACCCTCCCTCTTACCTTTAAAATTATTTGAATGCCATCTGTTTGTAGAATACATGTGCTGACAACGAGTGGTGATCTTTTCCACATCTCCTCAATAAACTGACCATGGCCCTGTAGTTTCCTGATGATGTCGTGAGCTCAACAAAGTGAGTTTAGACTGAAAATATATATGCCCGTGTTCTCTTCAGGTTTTCCATCCAAGGGGATTTAATGTTGTAGTGGTAAATCGTCATGTTCAACTTGGCTGCATTTGGAATCTCCATGGAAACAAACCTGGGGTGTGTCTGTGAGAGTTATTCCACACATGTTTAACTGAGGAGTAAAGGCCTTTCCTGAATACCAACAGGTTCATTCCATGGGCTGGGACCACAGGCAGAATAAAAAGGAGAGAATAATCCCCAGCATGCATCTCTCTCCTCTTCCCGACTATGTACCTGACACAGCCAGCTCTTCATTCTCCTGCGTCCTTGACTTCTCCACCATGGTGGATGCTACCCTCAGAGAGAGAGCCACCTTGCCTTACTTAAATTGTTTTTGCCAGATATTCTGTCTCAGCAATGAGAAAATCAACTGATATAAATATTAAGTGTAAAAGCCAAGATGTAGATAGAAAACGTTTTAAACAACATATTGTATTTCCATAAAGTAGAGCCAGTTCGGGAACTAAACTCTTGTCCCTCCAAAATCACCGTAAATTACTGAACTAGGAACAGTAGAATTGGCTTTATATAACATCTTGCTACCTTTTGCCAATGTGTACTTAAAAGGAAAAAAAAAACATGTTTCTCATGGAAAATTCTTTTCCAAATCAACTGTAGCTGTACACTGAAGAAGCAATTAGGTCGAACACACAAACTGAACCGGAAGCCTTTCAATTCTTCCTGTAGCCCAGCATCCTCATCTGCATCCTTCCACAGGCTGGCTGCTAAAAGCAACCTAGCCTCAGAATTTAGCCAAGAAGAGAGCAGCACAATCAGAGAGAGGAGAGCCACACAGAACATAGTATCTTCCTGCTTCACACCAGCCCTAACAGGTTTACTCAAACCCCTTTTCCTGAACATAGTCTCTAAGAAGAAGCTTAATAAAGCCCATGCAATATCCTACTTGGAACCCGAGAGTATCAACATTCATAAAATTGAAGTCTTTGGATCCTAGAATATATTTGCTGGGTGATTTGTGCTCTCCCCTCAAAGTCAACTGGAAGATCTACTCCTCACTTTTAAAAACACCTCTGTACAGAGAAAAGACACAGACACAGCTTAGTGAGTGGGGAATATGATGAGTGGAATAACCACTTGACTTAACCATTCTGAGAGCCAGAGTTATGTTTT
The DNA here is from genome assembly GCF_011064425.1 of Rattus rattus. Classification (NCBI taxonomy): domain Eukaryota; kingdom Metazoa; phylum Chordata; class Mammalia; order Rodentia; family Muridae; genus Rattus; species Rattus rattus. The sequence goes on along the minus strand of NC_046157.1, from coordinate 57,128,911 downwards.
AAGTTTTAATTACTGTGCCTAAGAGATCCACTAAACAAATGCCTCTAACCAATGTCCCTTGCCCAAGGACAGATACTTCCTGAGATGCTAGAAGCTGCTCCCCTGAACAATTTTTTTTGCCTCAATTGCACCAGATGAATGTAGACATGTAACTACCTCAGGATGTATGCTTGCCCCTGATTGGATGGATGTAAGGAGGAGGTCTGCAAGCAGGAAGTGTGTCAGGATATCTGCTTGCCCTGGTTGAATCTGATGGGAAATATGGTGGCCTTATGGGGTTGCCTTCGCAATCTTTGCAAGACGTTGCTCTTTACTGGTTTCTGGGACCCCAGGAATGGACCTCGCCAGAGTTCATCACCCTGGCCAGTATTTAATTAAAAGCTTACCTCAAATTTGGATCAAAAAACTGTGGTAGTGGTTTTATTCACAACCGGTGAGATCAGCACCTTCAGGGTTTTTTATTTGTTTTTTGTTTTGTTTTGTTTTCAGAAATGTAAGACAACAGTATGGACTAGAGCCCTGTATACAGGTGGTTCATCATGGTTCGTGTAGGTTTGTGGAGGCTGAGTATGAAAATAACCTGCATGGATTGTTGCTGCCATCCTGAAACTGGAGATATTTTTCCCATGGGAAAACAGTGTTCAGTGCCAACAAACAAAACAACCAGCTAAAACAGAGTGTGTTCAGCCATGGCTTCAAAAGCAAAGAGGCTACTTACAAAACGCTGAGCCGGAGCCACCGAAATATTACTCTTAAAGACACTGCCAAACTTTCTGGAAACAAACCTTCCCTATCAGAGAAAAGAAAAAGGATTTTTTTCTTTCCTTTCTTTCTCAAGCCACAACATGGAGAGCAAAGAAATGCAATGGGCTCTCCTCCTGGTACTGCAGCTAGGAGCTGGCCTTAGATTGGCAGGGCTAAAATAAAGGTAAACATATGGACTAGACTCGGACCCATCTACAGAGCATGGATGTGGAAGCCCACACCTCCGACTGCTACCATTTTACAATGAAGTTGAAGAGGCAGCTTGTGGAACAAGTTCTTTCTGCCTTTCAAACAGGGTGCTCCTTTTCTCCAAGAACTTTCTTTCCTTTTTATTATCAAGATCAAAATTCCTTATAGAACGGGTTTGGCAGCATTTTTCAGCCCCAGCTAAGAGGGGCTTGAACAAGGAGCTCTCTGTTTCCTTGGCACGACAGGGCATGGATCCACAGCTTGGCTACATCTGCGGATTTATGTCGTTTTAAGGTTTCTGGCTAATGAAGACCATCTGGTTTCTACATCCAAGCAGGCGTCTCACTGGCCTGAATAACTCTCTCATAGGGTGCGGGAGTTGGTACTTTTTTCTTCTTTGGGTGGGATTCTTGTATAAGCTATAAGCTCTTAAAAAAAAAAAAGACAGATTCTATTTCTATCCTGTCCTTGGTTTTCCTTGCAGAAATACTATTTGCTCATAACCTGAGCACAGTTCATTTTACACACACACACACACACACACACACACACACACACTCACACTCACACAAACACACACACTCACACAAACACACACACACACAAACACACATGCACTGCACACGCACACACGCACGCACACACACAAAGTCTACACTCCAAGTTGCTTTTAAATTCAACACTGAAAACCTTCTCCCCGTTCAAACATCAAGAACTGATTTCGATAAGGACAATCTCCGAACTTTGCCTGTGAACTCCTTTTAAGGAGCAAACTTTCCTTCCCAACCAAAAGACAAGACTCTCTGAGGGAGGGTCACTCTAACGGATCATCCATGGAGAACGTATGCAGACCACCATTTTGCCACTAACAGGAAACTAGGATTAAAATTACAATCGCAGAAAGGAAAGAAACTTCGAAAAACATTTAGCCCAACTTGGAGCAGGAATAGACTAAGATTTCATCCATGGCTAGAGTGTCCGAGGCAGGGAGAGGTTGGCCACTATCTGTCAAAAGCAGATGTATATGCGTGTGGGAAGAATAGAATTGCCACCAAACCCATACAGAAAAGTGAACCACAATTGCTGCTAGATTCCTGCTCTTCAAATTACCCACATGGTCACAGCAATCCACAGTAGAACCACCTCTGCCCCTGACTTCCAGCCTAGAAAGGATCTGTCACAAAAGTGAGTAGAGAGTGGTTCCTTCACAGACTTAATGTATGTATTTTTTCACACCTGGAAACTTGTCATTCTTTGGACTCACTTGCTGACATAGCTTCAAATGACAAGTTAGAGCTCTTAGAAGCTTTCCAAGGCTTCCGAGGACACCCAGCTCTTCAAATGGCGTGACTCTGCCTCACAGGCGTTCTCAGGTTGACCCCAAACTCCATCTCAGCTCTAGGGTAGTGAAGCATGCTCCAGGCCAACGCCCAGCAGGGAAACAAGAGGCCTATCAACAGAAGTGTTTATTATTCAACGCCCATGAATAACTGACTGGATGCTGAAAGCTTGCATTATAGGAAAGGCTGGTGGACCAAGTGCTCAATCAAATATAAATGGACTAAATGTTGGAATTTTTTTAAAAAAGAGAGAGAGAGAGAAGTGTTTGTGAGATAACCCAAGTATTAGGTTCAAAGTTAGTTAATATACAACAAATGCCTGTTTAGCCCCCCCCCCTTTTTTTTAACTGCTTGCTGCCAAGGAGAATTCTGGGGAAGCAGCTCTCTACACAGGCTGATAACACTGATACCCTGCTGCTCCAATAGCCCAGTGACAATTCTTTATTACTTTTAGGCTAGCTTAAGGAGCCAAACCTCGCCCATCTTTGTATCTGACCTAGCAACTGGACTAACAAATGGAATCTTTTTGTTACTTTGCTTTTGTTTGTTTGTGGTTTGAGACTACCTCAAGAAGCCCAGTCTGACCTTGAACTCTCTAAGCAGCCAAGGATGACCTTGAGTTTCAGATCTTCCTTGTGTCTACTTCCCAAATGCCAAGAAGACAAACTCCTGAGACTGATCAGAGCTTTGCTGTCGAAAGGTACAAATGAAATTCTTTCTGGAGATGTTGGGACATAGAAAGTAAATCGTCGGGGGCATTGGGACTGTCCAGCATTTTACTGTGGCAAGAGAAACTATTAGGGCACTCGTTTAATAGAAATAACTAAACTCTTGCCTTAGTTCAAAAGGCAGAAATGTTCTCAAGATGGTTTAGGGACCCCAGTATTCGGATTTAAGTAAGTCTATGTTTTGTTTTGTTTTGTTTGAGACAGGGGTCTCTTTGTATAACCCAGGCTGTCTATGTCGAGCAAGCCTATGGAGATCTACCTACTTCCGCCTTCAGGGTGTTGGAGTTACCAAAACTCGCTGAGTAATTCCTTTCAGTATAGTAATGTATGACTTGGAGAGTTCAAGACAAATACGTTACAGCTAGCACCTGAGACTCCACCCAGCTGAAAGTCTCCGATAACCTCAGCAGTCTTACTTTATCAAGTCGAATCTACAATGATGCATTCCCGTTCAGGGAAACACTACAGTTACAGAATATAACTGTCATAGTTTGGGTCTGGGGTGTCCCCTAAGTGTCCATGTTGAAGGTTTGGCTGTCAGACTGTGCCACTGCCAGGTGCTAGCTCAAGTCATTCAGTATGCCTCTGAATGGGAAAACACCAACTAGTAAGACCTCCTCCAGCCCCTTTGCGTCCGGATCACCATGATGTGTTGTGTCAACAGGTCCAAAGGACCAGATCCAAGACCCAAAATAAACCTTATCCTCCTTTGAAGTTGATTCCTGCAGGTAATTGGTCAAAACAATTGAAATCCTGGAGGCAACCCTTTTTTATTCAGGAGGCTATAAAATAAATTTATTGTATATTTAGTTAGAGCAGAAGGCCATACTCAGAGCTACTGTTTTAGAAATATCCACACTACTTGAAAAAGAAACACGAAACACAATCGTCTTTGCCTGCCCAGAAAGATACCCCAATCACGTTTCTCTTTGTAACTTCTATCAGCCTCTGGCTTGAGGACACTGATATCAACATTATTGGAAAGAACACTCTGGCTGGAACATGGAAGGAGCTGTTAGTGGGGTCCTGGTCTTGAGCTCTTGTGAAGGAGCCAGAATAGACAGGCCTAGGTCAAATACACAACCCCTCCAGTGTTCACAGCCTCAGAACTTTACAAGCTTTAAGTTCTAATAACAAAAAGGTATGAAAATGATAATTTGACTAGACACCCTCACAAAAGCCTCACTAACATTCCAGCTAAGTCCATCAAACTTCTCTTCACTGTGCTCTCAGCAGAGGCTGGGAGGTGGGGGTGGGGGTGGGGTGGGGTAGAGGTGGGGGTGGGGGTGGGGTGGGGTAGAGGTGGGGGTGGTAATGGAGCGGGTGTCTGAATACAGGACACTCCCAAGTCCTGCTGGACTCCCTAAGAATCACTCCCATCAGACCTGTTACTAGCAGGTGACGGGATAGTTCAGAACACTGAATATTATCAAAGCCTCATTTCAAGCACTTGAATGTTTTAACATAAGCCCCTAAACCTGAGCTTTCAAAACATTATTCTAGCACTTTCTTCCCCTTCACATACTGTATTCAATTACTAGTAGAAACACGATCATATTGGAAGGATGATAATTAACAAAGTTTGTTAGAATATATACCTTCCACACAGGCACAGGGACCCGTGTTTGGATTCCTTGTACCCAGGCAAGCCTTATCTATAACCTCAGCCTTAAGGGATAAAGAAAAGTTAGTCAGATCCCTAAGGTTCTTCGCCCAGAAAGTCCTGGTAAGTTTATCAGTTTTAGATGTTAAAAAATAAAGAAGGGGAGTGATAAACACTGTACATCTGCCTTCAGGTTTCCACATGTACCCCCATGTTCAGGTACACACTACATGTGTACACGCAGAGTGAGAGAGACAGAGAAACAAGACAAAGAGATGAGAGACAAGACAGAGACTCTTGAGAGAGAGAGAGAGAGAGAGAGAGAGAGAGAGAGAGAGAGAGAGAGAGAATATATCATATTACAGGTGATTAGGTGAGTCGGAGGGAAAGCAAGGATAATTTATTCCGTGAAACGCACCAAGACACTGCTGACCTCTTCATGCATGCACCGAGAAACACACGTACGTGTTCATGTAAAGATACAAAGATACCAGTGGTCAACTCGGGCAGGACAGGAGTGAACCTGGGCCTTCATTTGAGCAGCGTCAGATAACCTGTGGCCTTAGGACTTCATCTTTCTATGTTGACCAGAATCACAGAGAAGAGTACTTGGGGATGAGAACACGAAACATTCTTTTACTTGAGCAGAATGAATATTTACATGATATCCTTTGGTGGTTTAGTTCTGTCATAACATTGTCTGCCGTTTGTTTCTCACTCTCATGGTATTGTGTTTTTATTGCTAGGGCTTTGGGTGGAGCAGACTCTGCCTTGTGAACCCAGCAAAGATTCAGGGCGAATACAGAGTTGGTGTGGAAACGTGTGATAACTTAAAAGCAGCATTCCTGGTCATTGTTCAAGTGGCTTTCTGTTACCCTATCTCTCTTAGGGTAAGCCAAGATTATTTTCCTCCAGGGTTGTAAAGAATACTCAAAGGTTTCTGTTTCAAGTTATGTGCTTGATAAGCTCGGGGAGACGATCCTTCTTAAATAACTTAGAGTCAGGCACTATCAAAGATGCACTCCCTTTCTATCGCCCTCAGCCATACAAAAGAAAAAAAAAACCCTGTTTCAAATTGCCATTCCTTTTGCAACAAACACTCTCAGAACCACAGTGCTAAGGGGAAAACTGTAATTCTGAAAGGGATATAACAAGACTCTGTTTTGTGTTATGGGTGCAATTTAAAGTCGACAATGATAAAAGCAGAGAGTCTTCACTGCCAGAGAGCACCCAGCTAAACACTGCAAGTGCAGAGCGAAGGCTTGTATTTAGTTTGTAAAATACAAACAAGATAAAAGTTACCTCACCGCCTGTGACAACTTCCTTGCTCTCTACAACGCGCCTGCCTCCCTCCCACAATAAACACAAGAGCTAAAGAATGCCTGGCATAAAAAAAAAATAATGCAAAAAAATGTCAAAGTTGACGAAGGTGTGGGACAATATAAAATAAACTTCGATGTAGGGATATGTAAGATTTTCATAGTGGGAGCAACTGGAGAAAAGAAAGCACAGAATTCACTCTCATCCCATTACCAATTGCAGCTGAACTTGGCCTGACCTTGGGCTCTTCCTAGAATATTCTAAGAGCAACAGCTCAAAAATGCAAGGGGATTTTTAAGCCAGGTGGCTCCGCTCACTTCCTGATGCTCTGACAGCAAATTCCTGGGAGGAGTCCCAGCAGCTTGTCCCACTGGACCCCAAGGATTGCACAAACGCAGTGGCCAGGCACACTTTGTGAATGAAGCACCCAATCAGCGACTTTTTTTGTTTCTGAAAAGCCTTCGGCTGCACATAGCCATCCTCAGAGATTTCAACACATAACCTAACACTTAAAGTGAAATGTTAGTGAACAGAAATATACCTGAAAATACGTTGAGGATGATACAGGAACCAACCGTTGACAGAGAAGCCAGACTCGGTGCTGGTGGCTGTGGAGCTCTTGCCACTTCCAACAGACAACAGAATTATCTCTGTCGGAGGTGAAGTTTCGGGGAAGTACTGGCTTGGTGCCTTGGGGTCCGGAAAATGCTTCCAAGGCACTGAGCATAGACAAAGACAAAGACTGTGGGGAGATCCAACCTAATGGTACAGATTCAGACAAGGCTCACCTCACAAACAGAAAGTACTGGAAGAATAAAGAAAAGCACAGGAAAGTGTGGGAGGGGTCACAACATCTCAGGGTGAGCAGCTAGGCAGCTTTGACTGTGTACTAAAGGAAGATACACAGAACTTCTACCCCAGCCCAGAAGAGAAGTAAGAGGATGAGCCAGCCCCTTCTCACCCTCTACAAATACAATACAAAAATGAATTATATTGCAAGGGAATGAACATAAGAAAGGACTCAGGAGGACATGACTGCCCCTAAGGATAGTGGAGGAGAAAGTTTACTGTAGCTATGAGGGAGAGCACTGCCAGAGGTGAAAACATCTGGGAGAACACAGAGTAAAGATGAGCCCAGGCCATGTGAGGACAGCGGTGAAGGGAGAGGGGAGACCAGAGAATGAAAGGTCAGGAGGACACAAAAGGACCACTGGATCATACAGAAAAGAGCCACAGGGGAAAGGTGGCCCAGCCTCTGGGCTGGAGAGTTCACGGGGAGGGATATGCCAGCAATATCTTACAACAGGCAGGGATTGGGGGATGCTGAGAACCCTTGGTGCTCAGTCCACTGTGATATGTTAAAACCTGTTAGGTTTGCCTTAAGGTGGTGGTGGAGGTGGTGGTGGTGGTGGAGGTGCTGATGGTGGTAGTGATAGTGGTGGTGGTAGTGGTAGTGGTTGTGGTGGTGGTGCTGGTGTTGCTGTTGTTGGTGGTGGTGCTGGTGCTGGTGTTGTTGTTGGTGGTGGTGGTGTTGCTGTTGGTGGTGGTGGTGGTAAGAATTTGGCAGTGCCTTGTCTGTTACCAGTGTAGCAAATTGGAGCCAGTGCTATTGGTGGTCAGGAGAGGAAGGTAAGTACCAATGTCCCCACACGTAAACACTTTCTGACTACATTAGCAGACATACTATTCTGCCTCTACTGCTATGAGGCCCACAGCACATGTGGCCTTCTCAGAGTCAGTCTAGCGGAGCAATCCATCCACACGGCATGGCCTTGAGTGATGAGACAGCATTTTGCTTCTCAAAAGCAAGCAACTGTTAACAGAGCGGAACAGTATTCCTGTGCGACAGGGGGAAGGACCTCTCCATTGTCACCATTGTCACCGTGTACTCCCTGTTCTCCAGGGATGTTCTGGCAGAGCTATAGAGGAGTAAGTCCTGAAATGACATCATTCTCTGGAGTATGAGAGGTGATGGGAAGATTTAAGTTCTACTAAGCAATCTATCCAGAGAGTGTCACACACACACACACACACACACACACACACACACACACACGGGGGGAGGGAGGGAGGGAGAGACAGAGACAGACAGAGAGAGAGAGAGACAGAGAGAGAGAGAGAGAGAGAGAGTGACTTCTGTTCAAATAAACCGAGCAAAACACACAGCTGTGATTTCTAAAAAATATGGCATGTGCATTTTCGATTGCTTTCTTCTTTACGGTGGTCATTCTCTGTACGCCATCCTAAACCAGTCTAAGTAAGAAAAATGGAGGCAGTAATCAACAAGAACATGATTCCAGATCCTCGGGAAGATGGACTTTCACCTCTCACAAAGGCTCCATTTCACTCACAGTGTAGTTTTCAGGGAACTTACCACTGGTTCCACCTATGTGGTTCAGCCCTGCAGTGGCTCTCGACCGGCTAACACACGTGGTTCTGAAATCACCTTGCCTCCAGGATTGTTTGCATGTGCAGATTCAAGGTCACTGGGATAGTTGGTCATCACAATATCTACCATGTAGAAATCGGGGATCCCACACAGGCCACCCTCTCCCCATAAACCCCTCCAAATAGAGAATTAAGAAGTACTTGGCTGGAAAAATCTCAACAGTGTGTTGGCTGAAATTCTAACCTATGCTTTTTATCTTTAGGAGAAAACTCATTATTTATCTCTGTATTTCTAAGATAATACATCAAAATTGGCTTTAAGACAGGTATAGTGGTAAAGCATGTGTATAGCATGCATGAAATTCTGGTCAATTTCCAACACCAGAACCAAATACCAACACATCCTCAAACACAGGTTGAGTCCAAGTGTCTCTGCTTCTAGTACATACTGAAAAATTATTAATCCAAATGACAAGATGGGAACTTATAACTGTGAATTCTACAATATATATTAACTTTTTAAAGGGGGATACAACATTACAAATATATTACTCTGAACCCAATGACCCAAATTCATGAGTTAAAAAGCAGGGTAATCCCTTCAGTTCAGGATCACACAGGATAGGTCATAATTACATCATATACAGTAACGAACAACCCCCTTTATTGTTTTAACTCTGTGAAGATCAACTTATAACTTGTCAGTTCACAGGATCACATTCAAGTGTCCTTCCAGATTCCAAGATCAACACAGCCAGTTGGAATCTTCTCTGTCCCTAAAGACTTCCAAATAACCATTGTTTCTTCAAGTGCCTTAGACCAACTCAGAGAAGCTACGTCCCAGGAAGCTATCTGAATAATGTATTAACTGTTCTGAGACAACAATGATATACACACATATCACTTGTATCATTTGATTATATAATGTAAAGCCCTTATGAAAACTTCTGAATTCAAAAATGTTTCCAGAAACTTCTTCATGCCATGCATCTTTAGTCAAGTTTAACCCATTACTGCCCATATCAAGAAAACTCAGAGTATTGGTTCAGGGTTCCTGTAGGAATTGGATAAAAGGACAGTCATGGAAGAGACTGGTATGTTTGTATCATGAGAAAAGGTCATGGGCTGGAGAGATGGCTCAGAGGTTAAGAGCACTGACTGCTCTTCCAGAGGTCCTGAACTCAATTCCCAGCACCCACATGGTGGCTCACAACCGTCTGCAATGAGGATCTGATGCCCTCTTCTGGTGTGTCTGAAGACAGCGAGAGTGTACTCATATACATTAAATAAATAAATAAATAAATAAATAAATAAATAAATAAATCTTTTTTAAAAAGGCACAATAGTATCCCTTCCTTTAAAAAAAAAAAGGTCATATTTGGAATTTAGTATTTATTAACTTTGAAGAGAGGGCCTTTTGATTTTAACCCTTAGTTCCTTTCTAAAATAGTTAACAACACCAAACCTTATAGATCATGAAAATTAAAATTCAGTAATACACAGGCAATGAATACTGAGCATTTAAAAAAGTTACCCAGATTGACCAAACTTCTATTCAACAGGAAGGAAAAAAGAAAGAAATGTACACAGCGTGAGAAATCTCCTGACCCATCTACAGACACTGAGCTACTGAGTGTGGCGTGACTGAAGCCTCCTGAACACTACCCGCCCGAAGATGTTTGCTGTGTACTCAGGGAGCCTGAGAGGAGATTTTCTGCTCCAAAGAAAATGCTGACTGTATAACCAGATATGACACACTGCTTTAAGGAATGTCTTATGCCACTTGAAATAGACAATCTTTCCTCATTTATCTGCAAGATGTCTGCCTGCCAACTTGTCTCTAAGAGACAAACTAGTAAGGACACTGCAGCTCATATGTCGTCACTCCCGGCTACGAAGCAGCAAGTGCAATGTGGCAGAGCTGACTCACCAAGTCCGCGTGGTATTTTAAACCATCTGCGAACTCTCAATTCACAGTTTAGTGGCAATGTGAGCTCTGGTGGCTAATACATGGTTGATGAACGTCCATTTTTGAGAGCTTACTCTCAGTGAATCACTAACTCTAAACGGGGCGAAGGAGCACAGTTCAAAGTGTGGAGGGTGTCTTGGTTCATGTAGCTACAGCAGTTTTTGTCCTTGGTCTGGACACAGTGGCCACCCACCCCATGTCTGTAGTTTTGAAACTGAGACAAGAGGACATGGGTTCAAGGCTACATACCAAGATTCAGAAAAAAATAAAGTAAAATTGTTCCTTACAAAGAACTTCTCTTATGGACACTATTTTAAAATATAAATTCATTAATACCAAATTACTAAATCAACTATTAAGTGGTTATCTATACTCAAAACAGCCGAGTGGTGTTTGAAGTTTTTAAAAGTGTAACTCTACACCTGACCTAATTCCTAAATGAATGTTCTCAAAAATGGTTTATAGAAAATGTCACTTCAAGGAGGGGGGATGCATTCTGTTAACAGACATGGGGAGAGGTTCCTTTGGGGAATCTGGAGAGTAGAAGCATTGAGTCACTTTTAACCAAGCTTTCCCAAGTGTATTTGGCTAGGACCATTCGCACAGTAGCAGAGAGCTCACCCAGACCCCTCCATTACGTGTTCCTTCTATGAAACGGCAAGTTTAAAGAGTTTTAGAAGACATCTTTTATGTTACACAATATACCTCGTTACCGTAGAGAGCAACAGGATTTTACAAAGTTGAAATAATAGCCATCATTAAAGTGAACACCGTGCTACAGCGTGCTATGACGTTTGAGATGGGTGACCAATCAAAACGTAACGAGTATTTAAGCAAAATAAATAAAACCAGAAGAATCCTCACAGGGGACGGGAGTGGTGAGTGCTGTTATAAAGCCCCTGCAGAGGCACCATGCCAAAGGAGGAGAGGAGACAGGAAGTACACAGGCTGAGGAAATCTGAGTTCGCAAAGGCCTGTGGTATTTCAGAGGTCAATCCTAGGGATTTCGAATGTGCATGTAAATAAAATTCAAGAACTTACAAGGTCAAAAAAAAAAGATTTTATAAGGGTCTAACACAGAGTGGAAGTCAAGGTGTTGGTTTTTGTATTTGTCAGGGTCTGTTTTGCCTTTTACACTATACAGGTAAAATGAACAATGCGGTTTGTGAGAAGTTACAGCCCGGCAGGATGGCACAGACAGAGCCTCAGCACTCCGAAGGCTGAGGGGCAGAAGGAATGCGGAGTTTGAGGCTGGTTTGGTCTGTATAGAAAGACTCTGCCTCCCCTCTCAAAAAAAAAGTTTTCATTTTACAAAATAAATATGAAACAGCTGGATGACAGGTGCATCTATTTAAACCCCATCTCAAGGTTCCAAAATCACATTTGCAAAATTAGTATAATGGCCTTAAGTAAAGGCGATTAGGGAGTGTGAACGAGGGGAGAAAGTGCAGGAGCTCTGGACCAGAATCTGCTGAAGTGGGCTCCTGCCGGGAGGGACAAGCCAATGCTTTGTGTCCATAATACAGAGCACTCATTCCTTCTGATTTCAGAGTAGAGAACACAAATCATTCCTGTTTCCCGCTGTGTAAGCGAGGTCAGTCTGACTCCTGAATGCCATGCTCCTTTTACAAAGAGAAGGCTTCAGAGAGCTTTACAAAAGTAGTGTTGCATGTTACGCATGTCCTGCAGCAGCTAAGTAAAAAGATGACGCAATGGCGAAAATCCTACCATTTGGTAAATACTGCCGCGTCAATGGGTACCACATGACATGGCGAATACCATACCAAGGGCAACTGGCTAAACTTCCAGTCAGAAAGCAGGACGGAGTGAAACACAGGAAATCTGCACCCCTAGGACCAGGGAGAGCACCTCTGTGTCTTGTTTAAAAGTTGTTTATACACACTGCTGTTTGATGCATCAAAACAAAACAAAACAAAATGGGAAGGAAGGCCGGAAGGAGCCAGAGAGGTCAAGGACACCAGAAGAAAACATAGAGAATCAAATAACCTAGGTCCATAGCGACCTAGAGACTGAACCACCAAGTAGAGAGCATGCATTGGATAGACCTAGGCCCCTACACATTTGTGGTAGACATGCAGCTTGGTCTTCATGTAAGACTCCTAACAGCAAAAGCAGGGGCTGCCTCTGACTTTATTGTTTGCCTTTGGACCTCTTTCCCCTAACTGGGCTGCCTTGTCTAGCCTCAATAGGAGTAGATCCACTTAGTGATACTGCAACTTGACATGCCAAGGTTGGTTGATATCCATAGGAGGTCTCTCCTTTGTTGAGGAGATGGGAGGTGGGGGTTGTGGGGTGGGGGTGGGCAGGAGAATGGTGGGAATGGAAAGTGGGAGGGAGGGGGACTAGGAGGAGAGGAAAGGAGGATCGATACAATCAGGACATAAAGCAAATATGGAGAAGAAGAGGAGACGAAGACGAGGACAAGGGGATGCTGCTCTGTTGCTCAGTAACAGAACTTAAGTACAAGGTCCCCTGAGTTTGATCCACAGAAGAGTGGGGATTGGGGTGTCCAAAGGGAAAGAAGGAAATAAAGAGGAAAAAGTGGGAAGGAATTTTTCATGTAGATAAAGAGCAAGAGGCTGGGCGTAGTGCTGGGCACGTGCCTGTAATCACAGCACTAGACTCTGGAGGCTAAGCGAAGCAGGTGGATGAGGGCAGGGCCAGCCTGGGCTACACAACACGAGCCTTTGAAAGAAAAGAGAGGAAGTGAGGGGAGGAGGAGGCAGGGGAGAGATGGAGAACAGAGGGGAGGAGGAGAGAAGAAAAGGGAATGGAAGAATGAAAAGGGGCACAGAGGGGGAGACAACTGAAGGGCAGGGGAGGGGAGAGAAAAGGGGGTGGGGAAGGACACTCCTCTCCTTTGGAAAAGCCTGCCCATGGCAAGGGTGTCTTGGAACTGACTATAGCAACACACCAAAACCAACAACACCTTTTTCACTTTTAAGACAGAATTTCAGTAAATAGCCCAGGCTAGACCCGAACCCCTAACCCTTCTGCCTCAGACTCCCCAGTGCTGACGTTACAGACATGACCACTATGCCCAGCTTAAAGTCTTCCTTACCGCTTGGAATCAGTTCTGAGACTCAAGGTCAAGGTCCTCCCGGATTTTTATACAAATGGGAACTCTGAAGAAGATCTGTTCCAGGTATTCCTCCCTCACTCAAACATTCCAAACTATTAAGATACATATCCAGAAATGACTCTGCTGTTTGGCCAAAAGTATGCTGAAGACTAATTCCTGTCTCCATATTCATTCGACTCTGGACAGCACAAGCATGCGAACTTAAAACACCCAATCAGAGACTTCATCTTGATTGAACAATTCTTATTTTTAGTAGTAGCCTTCCCTCCTTCCTTCCTCCCCACCATAGAAAACAATAAATCTGATGTCTGCAGTGGGGATAGGGGACCCTGTTTAAGCAGCTAAAGCCATCCTTTAGATGGGAATTTACTACCAAAAAGAAATGCTGTTTTTCCCCTTTGAGTACACCTATCTGGGTACAATATAAATTTATGTTATCAATAAAACAGTGAAAGGGTCCATGAAATAAAATACTGAGCTATTCACCCACGCCATGACTTACTAGCAAAAATATAACAACATCACTGTTCATGGACATTCTATTAACTTCTTTCCTTCTTAAAGATCCCAGAGCAGAAAGCAATGTATTCGGCATTTGAATACTCTGGCTTCTTTTTTTCTAAGAGAAAATTCACCAACTGGCATTATTAGTTTTGTCAAGACATAGTTGTCCCTAAATCATCATGGAAATTAGAAAATACCTATTATGGTATGTGTAACCTTAAGTATGAAGGGACAATGCTTTATACAAGCCAAAATGAATGAGAAACTGGAGAAAAACCTCTAATCATAACAAGAGCCCCTCTGAATTAGAAAGCCAGGCATCGGCAACAGACTTAAAGTTGTCACTCGATTCAAGTCATCTTAAAGATCCAACAGCTCTTCTAAGAGAGAAGTGTTGGCGACATAAACACGATCCATAATTATGACCTTGAGATGAAATGATGGCCAGGTCTGGAATCTCAAAATTGTGACCTGACAAGCCACTAAATGAAGGTTTCGCCTTGCAAACAGGGCCATCTAAAAAGGAATCTGATTGAGATAAGACATAATATCATTATAAAAAAATTATGTCTGACATATGATAGTTAAGGGACACCAAAGAAGCCTCCCATTGAAGGGAGAAGAGAAGTTATTAGCAATGCCACAATGCTCAAGGTCTGAATAAAGTTCAGCCTTAAATATATACCTCAGACATTGCAGCAAATGGTTCATTCAAGACAAAAGTCTATAAAAAAGAACACTGTCCTAATTCAGTGCGTTAGATTATCTGGATGGGCAAAATACTCTTTTTAAAAGTTAGTATCAGTTCTCCCTTACATGTAAAGACCTGGTCTCCCACTGCTCATTTGCCTCAGGCCTACCGTGCAATTATGCTTTCTGCCTAATTTGTTCAGCATTCTCCACATTTACTCATCTCTATAAGTATGGAATCCTCTGGCTTGGTGCTTACCCAAAGAACACATAAACACTAGGTTATTTCTACTCTGTTTGACGTGGTGGGGGGACCCACTAAATTATGCCACAGCACGTAGTTCTTTGACTTGAATCTTAAAACCACTTCTAAGAAAAATAATCTGTGGCGACTCAGAAAACATCCCTCACTTTAGTGTTTATACCTCATTTTAAATATTTGTGCAATGGCCCTACGGGTTGGCTGGGGTCAGGAAGAGTAAATAGGTAACTGGTCTTCCGGCTTCAATCTAACCTACACTAAAAGTTCACGGTATTTCATTACTCAACATCAAAGAGAACATTTAATAACCTGAACAATGTAACTTACTGACAGCCTTAAAAAGAGAGCCTATTGACACATTCAATTATTATTACCATTCTTGCTGGGATTTTGATGTCAGCCCTGACGTAACTGTTTGTGTAATGCTAGATCCAGACTGCTTTTCAGTGTGCTAATTGCTTGTTAGGTATGATTAGTCAGGGGGCATCAGTAGACTAATCAGTAACAGATTAGAGATGCAATCTTGCTACACTTATTTTGGGCTGTAGTAACTAATTAACCATTAAAATAAGAAAAAAAGCAACCATAACTAGTAAGAGAAAACTTTCCCCAACTGGTAGGATCTGGTTGACAATGTAATAAATAAATAGATTACTCATAATAGATTTATCTTCCTGCCCACATCTGGAACTTTAACTTAGTGGTGACCTTGACTTTGAACATGGAATGACTAACCTTCTGTCTCATAACCCGCTGACTTGGAGCCACACAGCGGGGATCTTTCAAATGCAGTGAAGCACAGGACTGAGTGTCTGCCCAGATCCACCGTTTTCTTACGCATTTGCTTCTGCTTTTTGTCTTATTTTCTGTTTCATAGGAACTGCCAAAGTATTAGTGTTTAGCAGTTTAAGAGGCAACTGACCAGGTTCTAATAGAACTGGCAGGAGGAAAAAAAAACCCATTCGAAACTTGAATCTATAGGAGCACACACTGCAGGTTGTGACAACTAGTTGAAGATGGCTGCTTAGTATTCTGTGGGCTTGGGACAATGTGTTACAGACTTCAGGGTAAGCGACCAATAGCCTTCAATCATGCTTCACTTCCAGCTCGCCTGCCAGCCCACAGGGTGAGGCTGGCAATGTTTTTCTTCACCGCATCACTACAATTTCTGTTACTGCAATCGATCCTCAGGATTTCATTACATATGGGCTGCTATTTATCTTGAGTCTGCATCAAGAATTTTTGCACTACAAGGTACAAGGTGAGGTCTGCAACATTTGGGGGATCAGTCTTTGCCAGCTCCTAGACAATGATTCAGTTTTTGATTTTCTTTTCTTTTCTTTCTTTCTTTTTTTTTAACCTATTCTAAGAAGCAACATGAAAAAAAATTGTAAAAATGAAAGAGGAAAAGAATATGTGAATCTAGGCTAGGGAGATGCACAGCAGGAGAACCAGAGATCAGCTCCCCAGCACCCATGTAAATGTGAAGTAGGCACGGCTGCCCACCTACTATTCTAACCTCAGAAGGTAGGGATGGGGAAATCTCATTAAGCTGGTCAAAGTCCAGCCTTGTCGGGGAGATCTGGAATTGATGGAGAGACCCTGCCTTAGAGAATAAGGTGGAAGAATGATTGAGGAGATTAACTACATTAACCTTGAGCTTCTAGGTGCTAACCCACATGTCAGTTGCCTGCACACAAGTACACACATGCACACACACACACATACATGCATGCATACATGTACACATGCAAAAACACACATGCATATATGTGTGTGTGTGATAGAAAAAAATAGTGCAAATCAGAAAACTCAGTTGTAGATTAATTGACATTCAAGCATGTATAAAGCATTGTTTCAAACCGGTACATAAGAAAGGACTATTTGATGAAACAGAATGTTCTCAGTATCCATCTATTCTTCACTGTGATCTTTCTTCCATGCATTTTCAGGCATTATAATAGAAAGCATAACTATTTCCTTTTAGAAAACAATTTGCTTTTCATATTAAGTTCCTCAATGTGACTCCAGGGGAACACAATCACTTGTTTCGGTTGGGTCCCTCCACAATAGGGGCGACTATCTTCTATGACTCAGGTCTACTGTGAAGAAGTCGGAACTCAAACTGAGAACACAGTTTTAACCCAAGATTTATAAAGATTCCTCTACAACTGTCAGTGACCATTTTCTCAGAGTCAAGGTGATTGGACACTTCATAAAACCTCCATGTCTGAAGCATTCAAGAGACTCAAAGTAAAAATTTCACTGCCCTTTATTCAGTCAGATTATTATTCAGATCAGCCTATCTTAACATTCCATCCAGCCTCCCTGACCATACCGAACTGCTTAGCTCCAAAGTTCTTAAAGACCTTTGCTCTCAGACTTCCAAGGAGTAGACAGTGAGAGCTATCCCTCATTAGAACCAATCTCTGCGCCTAATCACTTAGTAAGCCAGGGATAAAGCCAAGATTAGCCTACCTCAGGATCCTAGCTTTTCATGAAGGTGGACCTGGTTAATAAGATTACCTGTAGAGGCTTCCAACCTCTTACCCAGGAATCAAAATCTGACTAAACTACCAGGAACTTCATGTTGAAACTAAATTTTAAATCACTTCCTAATTAGTGATGTGTGAACTATGTCAAAAAATATTCAAATGAAATTCAAAGAAATATTCTCTTTTAGAAAATATTTAGATTACATTCTATTTATTTATCTATTGTGTGTTTATTTACTTATTTGTACGTGTGTGTGTGTGAGAGAGAGAGAGAGAGAGACAGAGTGAGAGAGACAGAGAGACAGAGAGACAGAGAGACAGAGAGACAGAGAGACAGAGACAGAACGTACATGTTCAGAGCCTGCTAAGACACACATGTGGAGGTCAGAGGACAATTTTTAGGAGTCAGTTCTCTTTCTACAATGTCGGTCTGTACAAGTCTCAGGGACAGAACTCTGGGCATCAGTCATCAGTCCTGGAGGAAATTACCTCTAATCACTGAGCCATCTCACCTTCTTCCTTTTAAACACAGAACCTAAGCCCAGGCTAGCCTTAAACTTGTGATCCCCCTGCCTCAAGCATCAAGAAAAACAGTTTCTCTCCTTTTACATTTGTTAAAAGACTTCTTATTTTTGTCTGTCTGTCTTTCTTTCTGTCTGTCTGTGTGTGTGTGTGAGTACATGCATACTTTATCATTATGTGTCTGTCTGTCTGTGTGAGTACATGTACAGTGTGGTGTGAATCCGCCGTCCTCCCCCCAACCCCATCACTCTGCTCCTATTCCTTTGAGGCACTGCCCTTCCTTGGAGCTGAGACTTTTTACGTGCTAGGGGTGTGTGTGGGTCTGTGTGTGGGGTGGGGGCAGAAAGCTCTGTGGTCTTCTTGCCTCTGATCCCTTAGAACTGAAGTTACAATTATGGGTGTAAGCCCGGGCTGTTAAATGAATGACAGAATCCAAACTCCCGTCCTCATGACTGTGCAAAGAGTGATCGTGATTACTAAGCTATCTCTTCAGCTCCACCAGCATTTCCCCCTCCATAAAATGCAAAAACAGGCTAATTGATTTTTATGCCCTTCCCACTCCCCCAATGCTGTGGAATAAACATTGCTAGCCAAGAAAGTGATCTGAACGGTGCTACAATCCCCAGCCCTAATCCAATCACACGCCTCTTTGACTTTTTTCAACCCAATTTTCATTTTTCCATTTCCTTTGCCACGTACCAGGATAAAATGGAAAAAAAAATAGAGAAGGTGTTCATCTTACTCAGCATCATCATCCTTCAGTTGTCACCGTCCTCGTTTGTCTAGACTGTGAGGCCTTTATCAGGGAGGGTAAGGGCAAGCGTTGGCTGGAAGATAGGAAAAGTACAAGGTCCCCTCTGTCGTACTCCTTTCCTGTCTTTCGCTCTACCAAGCCAGAAGCTTGTCGCATATGCCTCCCCATGAAGCCAGCAGCTTTGATGGGGGATCTGGATTTACTTTTGAGGAAGAGTTCCGCAGTGGTGATCTTTCCCTTGCAGGTCTTCCTATCTTTGGGGGCGTGTCCTTAAGGAAGACATGGAGACTCCAGTCTTTTCTTCCTCTTTCTAGCCAGCCTTAGCCATGTGGGAATGACTCCTCACTTCCCATGCGCTCCCATCATGCCCTGCTGCCTTGCCACAGGCCAGAAGAGATCTCAGGGATCACATAACAGAAAAGTAAGGCAGTCAGGACTGTGCAACCACTAGGCTCTGTCCTAAACCATTTTACATTGAAGCCAGTCACCATAGGTTCTCAATAAGGCTACTGCTTTACCCGAAAGAAAAACTGAAATTTGATGTATAAGCCAGGAGTCTGGCCTCTATAACTCATCTTTAGTATCTACACAAATTTGATTTATACAATCAAATACAATGTGATTACAAAAGAATGTTTTTTTAAAATAATTGCTCCTTTACCTCTATCCACCATATATATAATCCCCGCTCTCCTCCCCAGAAAACTAAGTGTTGACAAACACAGATTACTTCTTTGTCTGATCAAGAACACTGGGCTTAGTATGGTTAGTGGCTTCCTTCCTTCCTTCCTTCCTTCCTTCCTTCCTTCCTTCCTTCCTTCCTTCCTTCCTTCTCTGTCTCTGTCTCTCTGTCTCTCTGTCTCTCTCTGTGTCTCTGTCTCTGTCTCTGTCTCTGTCTCTGTCTCTCTTGATACAGGATTTCTCTTTGTAACAGCCCTAGCTGTACTGGACCTTGTTTTGTAGATCAGGCTGGCCTCAAACTCAAAGAGTTCCACCTGCCTCTGCCTCCTGATTAAAGGGATTTCAAACTGTGTTCTAGGAAACCTTGGGTCCTTTTTTGGTGTCCCAAGCCGAAGGTTTCAATAAAAACAAAGGGGATTTAAAAATGTATTTTATGATGTGGTTTTTATCTAATCTGTTTTGCTTGAAAAAACACACTGACTTTTTTAAACTAAATGAAACTCCATCCCCCTGTATTTTGACTATTTAGAGTTCTGATTCGTAGCCCGGAAGATAACTCAGGTAAAAGTACTTACCAACATGCCTAGTGACCTGAGTTCCACCCGGGGATCACATGGTGGAAGGGAGACAACCAATTCTCCAAAGTTGTCGTCTCACCCCTACAGCCCTACCATGGCACACTCTCGCACGTGCCGTATTAATAAGTACATTTTTAATTGAAGTGCTCTGAAAGAAGCACACGTTGGAGGCCAGGACACCTGGTGAGAACAGAAATGTAACACCAAATCAGGAGGAGCTGAGGAGCTCTTTGGAAGCTCCTTTGGAAATTCTAGATTGTCGTTTTTTTCTGAAGCCATGACGGTGTGTTTCTAAAATTCAATATTTACAACGTGGGTTTTTTTTTTTAAAAAAAAGGACCTACATAGCAACAACACAAACCTCTCTGGTCACCATCCCAGAAATACAAAAGATAGGAGCCCTATTTCTGTCCCTTCCCTTAGTGGATCTGAGTCATGGCTACCCTGATGAAAGCAAATACATATTTGTCCCATAAACACACGGTTTCCCTAGTAAACTCGGCCGTCCCTAAGCTGCAGTTATCCGATTAATACTTCTGTGGATCTAAGGGGTATTTTTAAAATTAGTAACAAAATGTATGTTGGTAGCTGGTGGCCTTTTTCCTGTCTCTAGTGGTCTAATTTTTATGTGAGTTTTTTTGTTTGTTTCTTTGCTGTGGGTTCTAAAACAGTCTCTGGGGTTCTCTGGAATTTCTTATGTAGAAGAGGATGACTTTGAACTCCTGACTTCACCTTTCCAGATACTGGGGTGACAGGTATGCCCACCGTGCCTGGCTGCTTGAAGTGCTTTTTATGTAAGCTCTGTTATGTAAGTTTGGAAAATCTTTTTAGGAAGATGGCAGGTCTTGTAAGTAAGTTTGCAATAGCAGACTTCAGTCTTGGCTCTGTATCAGAAACACTGATAGGTACTGGTCTACATCCAGATTATAAAACTAATGTTTTCATACCACGGGCAGTCTCACAGTTATCTGATTCTGAAGTCACATTTAAAAAACAGGCAAACAAACAAAAGCCTCAGTATTCATTTCAAGAGAAATCTCGCATTACAAAGACAGTAGTTCTGGGATAGATCTCAATGGTACAGCACTATTTACTTAGTATACAAAGCTCTGGTCTGAGCTCCAGTTCAAGAGAGGGAAAAAAAAGGTTCAGGGAAAAGGAATTATAGACGCTGTGAGAATCATGTTGAACAGGGCACCAAATGAAATGGTAGCCATGTAGTTTATAAAGCCCATCTCTACGTCTGTTGACTTTATTTTGTGGGTTTTTGAGACACTGTTTCATGTGGCCTGGCCTGGCCTAGAACTTGTGTAGTTGGGTCTGTCTTGAACTACGGATCCTTCTGCATCCCCTTCCCAGTGCTAATAAATGGGGATGGGTGCATCACCACACCCCCAAAGATGCCTCTTTGGTTTTATAAACAATATCCTCTGCACAAAGAAGATATGAGGGCAGTTTCCCCTTATCATGGAGGGACTGAACAACACCCATTTTCCAGCTGATAAGTTGAGTGGCAACCAGTCATCTAACTAGTTCAGGCAAGCCCTCTAGCTGGTCCAGAAGAATTGGCTCCAGTCATTTTGCATTACATCAGCAGCTGTGGAATGTTCCCTGACATCAACAAACACTGACCAGAGTCTGGTTCAGGCCAGAGCTTCTATCCTGGGGTGAGGGGGTGAGTGAGTGAGTCAACTATCCAGGGGAGAGGGGGTGAGTGAGTGAGTCAACTATCCAGGGGTGAGGGAGTGAGTCAACTAACAGCCAGAGCGACTCATCTTCCAGAAGGTCCAGCAAGGCCATGCCCTACCTACACACATAGATTGTGCAAACCTCTGAGCCAATCATGGGGCAACTACAGTGGAGGGAGATTTGTCCTGGGAATAGAAAATCAGCTTCCTTCTTGCAAAAGGCAAAGCCTGGTGTCCGGATGTGGGGAAAAGAACTGTTGGCCTGGATCCATGTAAGGCTCAAATTCAGTTTCTTCCACACTAGGCTTCTGACAAAGCAGATGGAGTCAAGAGAAAAATTCAGATGTAGACAGACAACCGAGCTTCAGAATCTGGATGGGAATTAGTGGAATATAAGTAATCCATGTAGGAAATCTGTTACTCAATGACAGCTAGCCAACAACTTAAAAAGGTTTGTTTGTTTGTTTGTTTGTTTTACATAGGGTGATGATGTCACTCCCAGACTTCCCATTAAACTCTACAATCTATTCTGCCTGGCAAAATGGCAACTGGTCCTGCAGGAATCATTCCTAGCCTAGGATCTAATGAACACAAAAGGCAAAGAGACGGAAATCCAACGGGGCAGAAGAGCAACAGAATGTTACTAAAACAGGAATAAATGGCCTGTCACTAGCCATTACATGGTGGTTAGGATGTCCATTCGTCATTGTGTGAGCTTCTGGGGTTTGTACATGCTACAAAGCAACTTTGGTGTTAACAGCTTGATATATTTTATGATTTCTTGATTTTTTTTCCCCTATTGGTTGGTCACAGCCATAGCACTAAAAAAGAAAGAAAGAAAGAAAGAAAGAAAGAAAGAAAGAAGAAAAAGGAAGGAAGGAAGGAAAGAAAAGAAAAGAAGAGAAGAGAAAAGAAAAGAAGAGAAAAGAAAAGAACAAGAAACCTGAAGTGAGGTTGTTCCTTGGTCTTAGTTTTCTTACAACCCTACTGTGGGATCTGCACTGAAGGATTGGTGGTGATTTGTTTCTTTTACTGTGGAATAAATGCTGATCCTGAAGACAGAGGGTTAAGGACATTACATGCTGAGCCACTGAGAACACTTGGTGAAGGATGTCCAGAGGAGCCAATCAGGAACACTGGCTTACAGCGGCATCAGTAACTAACGGCCTACCTGATGTCCTCACTGCAACCTTCCAAGTTAGGGCCTTCATTGCCCTTTACAAAGGAAGGTGGGTTTGTGAAAAAAAAGGTATCATAAACAGTCATCCCATCAAGAGATGGATAAAAAAAAATAAAACTTTTAATAATCCAGAAAGGCAGCAAATTACTTTTCTGGGTCTGAGGAAAATGTTAGAAATGTGTATGCTACCTCTGTATGGCAGGTCATGATGCTACGTAGACATCCTTTGGACAATTACTAGCTGCTGGTTTCTGAATAGAAAATGGAATACTTGCAATGATTTGTTTGTTTGTTTGTTTTTTAGTGTGTCTTCGTGACATGGCCTAGCCTTTAACGGGTATGAAAAAAATACTGCTAAGCTTTTTCTAACCCTGCACAACCCATCTTGGACGAGTCAAGTGTCACAGCCCAAAGTTAGCACGGGGAAGAACTTCAAATGCTGCACCACCACCATGCACAGCCCTGGCCACACCCTTCTACGTGCTCTGCTAGAACATCCCTTCTGGTCGACTGCAGGACCCAACAGATGGTACAGCCTGTGCTCACCGCCACCAAGTCTATGTCTCCTTCTCTGCTGGAGCGTTTCCATGTCATTAGTTGCTACCCTATCAAAATGAAAATAGCATCACTTCAGAAAAGCAGTTAAACAAAGTCCTACCTGAAATTTAGGGATAGGTAAAACTTAATAAATGGGTCAAATACTAGATTTCTGAAAATTAGAACAAGTTTTAAAGATCAGCATATGTGGTAGAGCGCTTGCCTAGGAAGCGCAAGGCCCTGGGTTCGGTCCCCAGCTCTGGAAAAAAAAAAAAAAAAAAAAAGGAGAAAGATCAGCATACGAAGTTATAGGAAGTTGTAAAACACTGCAAAACTTTAATTCAATTTAAATCAAACAGAACTTTAGAGGTCTGTAAGTAGAGTTCATGGGTAGGGCATAGGCTTAACATGCATGAGGCCCCTGGGTTGGGTTAAATCCCAGTATCAAAACTTTAGAAAAAAATCGTTATTATATTATATTCCATACTCTCCACCATTAGTAAACACTACAGAATGCAAATGAATCTGAGAATAGTTTTGATTTCTAAAACGCACGTTAAGATCTTTTTGAGGAACAGATTTCAAAGTAAACTATTTAATATTTAATGTTTATACAAGAAAGAGAACGGTACCCTCAAAAATAAGTAACTTTTGTCAGGCATCAACTTATTTTTATTTTTTAAATTTAATTAACTTTTGCACAGGCCTGGATTCCCAACACTTGGGATACTGAAGTCAGAGAATGTCAAGTTCAAAGCTACCCTGGGTACATCGTGGGGCCATATTTAAAAACATAACACACAACAACAACAACAACAACAACAACAACAACGACGACAACACCTTTGAAAAATTAAGAATTAGGGGCTGGAGATGTAGTCATGTCCAGTTGGTAGAGTGCTTGCCTGGACTGCATGAAGCCTTGGCTCTCATCCCCACAAACTGGGCATAATGGTACCTGCCTTTATTTCCAACACTCAAGAGGCAGAGGCAGAGGCAAGAGGACCTCTATGAGTATGCAGCCCATCTGGTCTACACACAGACTTCCAGGCCAGGCATGGCTACATAAGGGGGGAAGGGCTGCCTCAACATTAATAAACAAATATACAAATTCTTAGTGTTTTAACTAGGTACAAATTAAGCTTGGAGAAGTTGTGCCTAACCGGAATGCCTATCTCACGTACCCCAGAGCACCTTCAAACTTGCTGTGTGGCTGAGGATGGCATTGGGGTTCTACCTCCCAATACTGGGGCTACAAATGCTTACTTTCTGCAGATCAAATTACCATGCCAAACAAATAAAAATTATTTTATTCAACATGCACGAGATAATGTCTTTTAAGTAATTACCACAATCAACTAATGAAGTTACCTATCAACACACAAGTTGTTCTGTATGTGTGTGAACACTTAAAACCAATTTCAAGAATATAATATTTATTATTAACTACAGTAACAATGCCTACAATTCAGTTCTCTCTGATTTAACCCATGTCTAACTGCGAATTCTTTCCCTTTGAGCACTATCTCCCCTTTCCCCCATCCACCGGTATCTAGTGTTTAGTCTTTCAAGTTCAAGTGCTTAGATTCCATTTGGGAGGTCATGTGATGCTTATCTCTCTGGCTTATTTCACTTCCTTTAAGTAACAGCCTACATTCCCACCTCCACCTTATTTTTTTACTACAATGGAGGGCAAATGATGTAGTCTCACTGAATCTAATTTTACTTGAATTGCACTTTGAAATAATAGGATTTGCTCAGCCTTGGTCTCAATCTGTAAACAGCATCAGATCAATACCTGGATCTCTGTATTGTGCACATCTTGGTCAACTAGAGAGAATGATCTCCTGGTTTCATATTACTTTATCTATCATACATTCTCAATTTGCTCTAATTCAGAATGTCACTGGACAAATACCTTCATCGTAAGCAAAGAGTATTTTATTACCATATCCCGTACTGAAAATGTTAGTAAAATTTTAGTTTTGGGTTCAGGGAAGGCCAAACTCAATTTCATATTTCAAAGTCAGTTACAATTTCCATGTGTAAGGGAAATATCAAA
This sequence comes from Rattus rattus, assembly GCF_011064425.1. NCBI lineage: Eukaryota > Metazoa > Chordata > Mammalia > Rodentia > Muridae > Rattus > Rattus rattus. The sequence continues at coordinate 57,103,553 of NC_046157.1, read as the reverse complement.
TAGCCAAGGACTAATGTCTTTTCATGGCCAGTTCTTTCCAGCAGCTTTCCAGGTTGCAATACAGAAAGCATAACCAACGTCACTATATAATTCAGAGGGAGAGATGGCAGTTTCATTAAGCAGCAGAGGATTATGTCCTGGTCAGGCTGAGGCCACAGGTTTTAAATATAGCACCCTAATTTGGGACATAACCATTCCACTTTTGCTACAGCTTCTCGGGAGAGATATGACTTCTTCAAGGGGAAGTCTTTTAAATGGCTTGACCATTTATTAGAAATAAGCAGAGAAGGGCATCTGTTTTCACAGGGCAACTGTTCAATTAATCTGTGTTAATACAGCCTCAAAGCACTTGGATCCAGCAACAGGATGTGGGTGTAACAGGATCAGGCAGCCTAACATATGATAGCCTGACACATGCAGGGTCAGGGCAAAGCAAAGGCGAGGAGAGAAGGCTTGTGCCTCTAGACTCTAAACAGCAAAACCCTCCTGCAGTCGGGGTTCGTGAAACCATTCAACCCAACCCAAGTTAACACTCCCATTCTAAAAAACAACAAAACACCTCTCCTAAAACACAAGCCGGGTGATGCTTTGCTCAACTCAAGTTGTGTGAATCTATTCTCTAGGGACCCAGGCAGGGAAAGAAACCGTCGATCGTGAACTGATATACACACTTACTGTACAGTCAGGGCGCACAGAATGGATCCTGGGAGACAGAAGTCAATGCTGCCTGAGGCAGGAGCATTTCCCACTTCAGAAGCCTGGGCAGAGGCTAGCAACCACATGACCTATCATAAGATCTCTCAATTATCCCTGCTGGTATGCTTTGATATGTGATAAGCAATCCTTTGTTTTCAAAGGGGTTAGTGGAGCCCTTTGAGAGCAAGCAGCCTGGAATTCTGTGGCTATCTCTAGCTGGTCGAGCAGCCAAGGCTGTCAGTGGTGCTTGGTCAACTGTGGAGAATCAGAGAAAGGACAGGAAAGTGGTCCTCATTCTGACCAGCATTCTTTAGATTCCTTCCTAAGCAGGTTTTGGAGGGTTCAAGAAGGTCAAGAACAGGAGGGTTGAGTAAGCAGGGAAAGGAGTCTCCGTTGAAAATCTTAACAAACTGCTCACAAGTAAAGTCAATGAAGAACTATAACTAGGGCCAGACCCGGCTACTTGACAGTAGTTGAAACTTAAGACAAGAACGTTGGGCAAATGGGCTCTTCTTAGCCTTTGTAAAAAAGGGAAGGCACCGTTGGCTGTCCAGTCAGTACTGTAGCAGAAGAGTCAGAAAAGAGCTGTTACAGACTGAGAAACGAAGAGGCATTTTCTCCTTCATTCAACACCCTCCATGTGCTTTCTTCGTACTTACTCTTAATTCAATATGTCTCCTAACCACACTGTTAACAAATATTCTGTAGAAATGGAAGTTTAAACTGAAGAGAGAAAGTAAACCATTCTTCTACAACTGAATTTCTACTGAGCTGTGAGAGTCATGACCCAAATCCATGATCCGGATGACCCCCATCATGGAGGGCTTCCCTGGAGATGTGATAAGGGGAAGGACTTCCATCAGTGGCTTCTCAACCTTCTTGATGCTGCGTGCGACCTTTCAATACAGCTCCTCATGCTCTGGTGAGTCCCAACCATAGAATTGTTTTCGTGGCTACTCCATAACTATGATTTTTGCTAACGTTAGGTTAGGAATCAGAGTGTAAGTATCTGTACTGCCCCGATGTTCTTAGGCAACCCCTGTAAAAAGATCTTTTGTCCCACCCCCAATGAGGCCACGACCCACAGGTTGAGAACCACCGACTAAGCTGACTAGAAAAGAGGTAATGGGAAAGGAGGCAGAGAAGACACCAAGGAGTGAATAAATGTGTGGAGGTTGGGGAGGGGGTCTTATACCTCAGCATTCCTCCTGTGGCAGGGAGGATCCAGAGCAGTTAAGAACTGACTGATGGTTTAACAGACTCACTGCCTGCCTGATTTATCAGTCCACCCCAACCCAAGACTGTCTTCTTCAAGGAGAGGATGTCTGGCCCAACAGGAACCACCATCAGAGTTCCACCCATTGTCCTCTAGCAGGTAGGAAGGGCAGAGGTGGTTCAGGAGGCACTGAGGACTTATGTGGTCCAATCTTAACCTCCCCCTCAGCTGGGTATTACGTGATACACGCTTCTGAGCACACCTGACTTCCAGAAGGTGCATCTGCTATTATTACTGTGGTTATCGCCGTGGGCAAGGGCCTTCTTTACACAGTATTTTCACATGTACCACACATAAAGAGTAATGTTTGTCCCCAAACTAACAGATCACACCATCTGACACAACAGATCGCCAAGTTCATAATGCAAATTCTTCCCTTTCTCCTTCCCCCCCAGAGACTCGAATCTGAAATGGCTATAAAACAGCCCAGTATTTCTCACTAACCTGAGTTTTACAACACAAAGGGAAGGCTAAACTGTTACACGGCCTAGGAGCCTTTGAAATGTTTGACTATGGCATCGGATCTAAAATCCTCCCAATGAAAGCATACATTCTTCACAAACTCCACGAGTTCTACTGGGTTTTGAAGGAACTCGCTACTGTAAGCCATCAACAAAAGGTTGCTTACCCATGATTAGTGGGCTATCTGTAGGAGCTCACTACTCACGAGCAATCCTACTCACAGACTGCACTTGCTGTCCTCTCTGCCTTGAATAACTGCAGAAGAAGAAACAAATGCTTCCTCATCTGCCCCTCTAGTCTGTCTTGTGTGTAGCCCTATAAATTGAACTGTCAAATACAGTGGTGAATGCTAGCAGCAAACCATTGAACTGAGAACAGGATCCCCATTGGAGGAATTAGAGAAAGGATTGAAAGAGCTGAAGGGGTTTGCAACCCAAAAAGAACAACAATGCCAACCAACCAGAGCTCCCAGGGACTAAACCATTACCCAAAGACTATACATGGACAGACCCATGTCTCCAGCTGCATATGTAGCAGAGGATGGACTTGTTGGGCACCAATGGGAGGAGAAGCCCTTGGTCCTGCCAAGGATGGATCCCCCAGTGTAGGGGAATGATGGGGGTATGGTGGGTGGAAATGGGGGTGGATGGAGAGGGGAACACCCTTATAGAAGAAAGGGAGGGGGATGGGATAGGGGGCTTATGTCCAGGAAACTGAGAAAGAGAATAACATTTGAAAGATAAATAAAAAAAAATCCAATGAAAAAAAGGCAGATTAACAGTATGCACACATTTTTATTTGACATAAATATTTCTACAAAGGCTATGGAGAATTCCACAGAGAAGAAGCAAAAGCTTCCATACCATTTGAAAACAATCAACAAAGAATGTAAAGCGACTAGACCTGGAGCTGCTAAGAGCAAGACCTGGAGCTGCTAAGAGCAGCTACTTGTGGCGAAGAGAAAAGACAGAAGAAGCCAAGGATTCGCTTATGTAGACTAAGGTCAGTCCGTGTGCACAGGATCAGTGATAAACATCTTCCTGATCCAGCAGATACCATTGAAGATGGAAACTGATCTATGTCTAGGCAGAAAGGGAGTGGGTAAAAGTTTTAAGGATCTGCTATTTCTCTGTTGCCTTTGGGTCAAAACAGTCCGTACACCAAAGTGCCTGGTCTCCATTGCTATTAACACAAGCACTGACTCTATCGCCTTAGTCCTTCACCTGCTTATATAACCTTTTTTTTACCCCAGAAACTAATCCCCAGTGTCAGACGATGTATTGATTGGAGCGTTTGGCTTGTTAGCTACCCAACAGTGTGGAAGCTCAGGGAGGTCAGGCACTTCGTTTCTTTTCATTTCTTTTCATGGCTGGATCTGAGTTCTTCACGTAAAGCTGGGGGTCAACAAATGACTTCCACTATTACACTAAAGTATTCTTTTATAATTCCTCTTATGCTGATGATATGGAAATTTGATTTTAATAGTTTAGCATGAGTTATACCAGCATTTATTCGCTATATGTTTATAGTACTATCTTATTTTTAAAAGCGAACATGGAACTGGGTGGTCTAGTTCAGGGGCCCAACATGATCACAGTGTACAACAGAATAAATAAGTAAACAACAGACCATGTAATGCACCACACAATAGTATAAAACTGGACATGCAGACAGCCATGTGCTTTTGGCTAAGTGGGCTCCAGACTACTGTTGTACACTGTGATCATGTTCGGCCCCTGAACAGCTTCTGACAAACTTCTACCTCTGTGAGTGACCATAGAGCTATTAAATTGGGTTTTTTTTTTTTTGTTGTTGTTGTTGTTGTTGTTTTGAATTCCTGTTCATTTTTATGAAGTCTGTTCACTTCAGTTTCTTTAAGTACATTATTATAGCTGAAGGGTGAACACAGCAACAGTCTAGATCACCCAATAAGTGAACCTCACCACATACTTAGCACACAGACTTTCCCCACATTGCAGCTCCGTCAAAATATTAAATAACAAACAATCAAACAAACGAACCGGGCCCCACTTGTACAAGTGAATAGCTCCAGTTGCTTTAAACAAATGAATGCATTCATTAAATGTTATAATTACAAAGAATTTATGATGGCTGAAATTTAATCAGAAAAATAACAAATCAGATATGAAATGGAGTCTATGGCATAATTACAAAAATGCTTTCAACTATGATGTAACAAATAAAAGCAATTGTGGATGGAACGCGTGCTTTTATACACTTTTTCTTACTTCCCCACAATGAACTCACAATTATTTTTTATTCTCCCAGGATACTGGAGATCTTGAACAGAAGGCCTCACAAATGCTAAGCAAGCGCTATCTCTCTGCTATAACCTCAGCCTTCTTTTCACTTTCTATTCTGAGACACATTTCCTGCATTGCCCTCGATGGATGTCCCACTCCAACGGAAGCAGACTCCGCTCTCAATCCTTCTGCGTCATCCTCTAAAGAAGCAGAGAGGCCTAGGCCATCCTAACTTAGATTTGTATTCTTTCCAAATCAATCCAACTTAAACATATTTCAAAATGACTCCCATAAGCATCTTACAGCTCAAAACCTTTGTTTCAAGTTCTAATGCATACAGTGCAAACTATCAAAGGGGGGCAAGGGACTGACTTAAAACCGTACATTAAGAACTTAAATATTCCTTTGTAACTGCCAACAGAAATGGAGGAATCTCCTTTTGTCTTCTTTTTTCTTTTTCAGCTTGCCTTTGTAGCTCAGGTTGCCCTGAACTGGTGATCCTCCTGCCTCTGGCTGGGATTACAGACATAAACTGCAATGCTCTGCCATATCCCTGTACTTTCACCTGACTGCTACAAGCTGTAAAACCTCTAAGTATAGCCGCATAAACCACCATAGGCGAAATCCAATGGCTCGCACCAGGAAATAAAGCGAACGCATAAAACAAATATGCTTAAAGGTCGGTAATTGCTTTGTGACTAAAGCCTGGCCACGGATGAGAATTAGTCCCCAACATTCAGACACCAAACCTAACTCTGAATCTAAGGTCACTGAACTAAGTTATAGGAATAAATGTAACTCTCTTTGAGGCTCCCTTACACAGTCTACAACAGCCACGCTGATACATGTTTTAGGAAGGATGAAGAAAAAGCACCTTCCTGCTATGAACGTTCACCCACCAAGCATGTTTTCACACCGAAGAACAAATACTTCACAACTAGAAACTCTCCACAGGATTACACTATGTCTCCCCTGCCTGGACCCGTCATACCGAGCCAATGAATTTCCACATGGGCTTACGTTCTGAAAATACTTTACATGCCAGGAATGCACTGGGATTAACTTGTCAGAAATCATCACACTTTAAGTATAACCGAGTAAGAAAGAAGAGCACATTCACACCCTTACATGCACACACACACACACACACACACACACACACACACACACGAGAAAGCTTAACTCTGCCATTTCCTGAAAGAGTTGAGTATTAAGTTATCAGTGTATGCTTGCACACACATGTATACAACAAACTGTGCTTGGTAATGACTTATCTCCCTTCCTGTAGGCAGAGAGCTAGCATTTCAACCAAGATTCAAAGTCACGTACTCCTACAATGCCCACAACACCAACAAACATAAAGTCACCCCTGTACCCAGTATCACCTCCTATGACTATCACATGGAGAATTGTCAATCTGCCTGGTAGTTCTACCTATCCTGCTCAGAACAGTTTTATCCAAAACCAGACACTGGCTTTTCTGAGTGGATCAAAAATTCTTAAGACTCCTGGCTCAATATTTAACCAACAGCAACATTCTCGCATCCCTAAGTATCGAGTAGCAGCAGCAACATGGACCTAGAGAAAGGAAGAATGATGAAAGAGATTGAAGTCAGACAGCAGAGTGGGGCTTCTGATGATGAATGGTCACGTGGTTCTAAGCAACCCAGCATCTCTAGATATGGTCATCTTCATCTGTAAAGTGAAGGGGCTTAGAAAGCGATGGCAGAGTCCATCCTCTAAACATAAAGCTGCTTGCTTTCTTGCTTTCTTTCTCTCCTTCTTCCTTCCTTTCTTTCTTTCAGTTGTTATATATAAGTACACTGTTGCTATCGTCAGACACACCAGAAGAGGGCATCAGATCTCATTACAGATGGTTGTGAGCCACTATGTGGTTGCTGGGATTTGAACTCAGGACCTTTGGAAGAGTAGTCAGTGCTCTTAACCACTGAGCCATCTCTCCAGCCTGTGAAGCTGTTTTCTAAGGCAGTGGAAATGGTTAGTCTTGTAGGGCTCCACTGTCCAATATGGCAGCTACTTATGACTCATCCGAATTAAAATATGCACAGCAGATAAAACTTTAAAGACATGATATAAAAATACATGTAATATATTTATTTTATAATTAGCTTTATGCGGGTTACATGTTGAAAGGCTATTTGGACTTACTAATAAGGAATGACCTATCTGTCTGTCTCTGTCTGTCTGTCTATCATTTATCATCTATTAATCTGTACTGGTGATAGAACCCAGAGCATCATACATGCTAAATATGCACCCTACCTCTGACCTCTATTCTCTTTTACATTTTTATGTGGCTACTTGAAATTTCAAATTGGATTTTAATAGTTCTATGATAGTTTTTTGGACAGTGCAGACTAAGAGGTCCAGGCCAGGAAACTGTTGAGAGCGAATGACTTCAGGGAACACTTGCATGGAACAATGCCAACCCTGACTCCTCATAGTGGACTTAGAACTTCTAGTTCCACAATATAAATATATAAATATATATTCAGTTGTTCTAAAGCCATGCATGTTTCTCTCTTCTTATTTTTCACACCGGCAATGAATTGGTAGCATATACCTCTGTGTCTAAGAATAATGTCACATCCTGGATAGGACAGAGCTCAATCAACTGCAGACTCTGAAAGAGCCCTAAATATACCTTTATACAGGTGCCTTCAGTTTTCATCTGCACTTAAGAGAATGAAAAACTCCAACTAACTTAGAAAATAAAACAAAGAGAAACTTTTGAGGAACCATGATAGATGTTTATATTATCCAGACTCATGTGCAGTATGTCACATCATTGAGACATTTACCTGCAAACCAAATGTCTGTGGCAGACCCTCACACACTCTCTAACGTTGATGGTCATGTCAAGCCTTCTTAGTACTGTAGGTTTTACCCACATCTTCATCTCTAATTTTCAGAGACATATCACCATTTCACTACTTCTACGCTAACTGAAATGATTACACAGTAGACAGTTCAAGAGGATGTCAAGCTGGTGGCCCCATTTTCACTGATGCAAGACATACATTCAAATTTCTTTTCTTTTACATAAATCTTCCCACTCTGGGTAAGAGGAGGCTAAGTATAAACAGATGTGAAAGGCTCTATAGTGGCAGAAAAAGTGATTTCATATGATGGGCAGATCTGGCTCAGACGAGGTTCTAAATACTCTGCTTCTTTCTAAAAACCTCAAAGCTCGTTTCACCTGCTATTCCTTTCAAAAAACAAGTTCAACAACAAAGTCTCTAGATGAAAGAAAAAGACAGTTTACCAACAGGGAAAGAAAACTGACACTGCCATTTCTTTCCAGAATCTGAAATTGCTCCTCCCCATCGGCCCCACCAGTATATTAGTTGAAAGTATTCCCCAGGAATCCGAACACACTCTGAGTTCAATCAGCCCTACTCTGGGTGATTCCACATACAAATGAAAAATGTTCTCCACCTCCTTTTCCATCATTCCACAAACATTTTCCATGTGGTTAACTAGCAGGTAAGAAAAGTGGAGGGAAAAATCCCCAAAATGCCTTCTAATTGTTCATGAAGAATAATGTGTTAATGAAACATTTATTGGTCTTCTCATTTTCCTCTACTGTCTTTACAATAAGAAAATTTATCTATGTTACAGAGCCTGCTGGGCATAGTGGTGCATGCCTGTAAGCACAGAACTTGGGAAGCAGAGGCAAAAGGATCTCTGTGAATTTGAATCTAGAATGGTCTACCTAGTTGAGTTCCAGAGTAGCCAATACTACATAGAGAAGCCCTGTCTCAAACAAAACAAAGCAGAGCAGAGCAGAGCAGAGCAGAGCAGAGCAGAGCAGAGCAGAGCAGAGCAGAGCAGAGCAGAGCAGAACAAAACAAAACTAACACTAATGATAGATCCTGACATGGCTTTTCTGGCTCCAGTGTACTCAGCTATAAAACACATTTGTCTGATTCCCTTGCAGCTAGGTGCGACAAACTGGTCAAACTTAAGCAGATATTGACAAGATCATTTATTAACGCTCCTAAATCTAGATGAATTGTAGTTATCAGTCGCTGCTTCTGTTTCTAGAACATTTCAAAGCATACTGTTCTTCAGAAAATGAAGTTCAAATTCATCAGGGCTTCTGAAACCCTGAGTCTCATATCCACATAATAACAGCTTCTACTTATAATCCTTTACCCCCTTGCTGTTCTTTGTCTCCAGCAACTCCCCTCTGTTCTGGCTAACTTCCATTTACCCTTGAAGTCCTGCCCAAAGGTTCTCAGCCACATCTGCGAAGATATTACATATCCTTTTATTGTAGCCTTTGACGTAGGATGCCTAATTATTTTGCTACTCTTTTCTTCTACATTAGACTGTGGAATTAACAAGATTAGTGAGGTACGATAGGAGTTTCCACTCCATATACAGCATCACAAAGATTACAGATAGGAATCCTGTTGAAACACAAGCCATCTTGTACATGCCCATGAATTAGTTTTTTGTTTTTGTTTTGTTTTGTTTTGTTTGTAAGCAAGGAAGGAAAAGCAATGTGTAGTAAATTAGTCATAAAACTATTATAACTTCCTAATCAATATTAGCATCACTAAAATCATGCTCAAATTCCCTAAGAGATTGTGGAATAGGTATAGAACCATGTGACATCCAAGCCCAAATATCCCACTTAAACCTTCAGCATTAACCTCAGCTCCTTGGCTGACAACAAAATCAGGGACTTAGGACTGGGTTGTATGTGTTCAAACTCTGATATGAATGAGCCAATGAGCAATAAGTCAATATGCAAGGTCACTTTGAAATTATAAACATTTTAACAGGATAATAAACCCTTGGAATATTTTACCGCATGTCTGTTCTCCAGGAAAGAGGTTGATAATGATATTTTCCTCATCTTATCAGTTATTTATGAAGTCAATAAATACAACTGTAAACCCACACCCAAAAGAAACAACAAACTGAATCCTTCTCATCTCTGTCCTTCCAACAGGACCCACGGAAGTTCACGAGCGGACAAGTCGAGCCTCTGAACCCAATTCATAAAAGCGAAATAATGCAGCACAAATACAAAGAAATAAGAAGAATCTTGTCCCACACTCTTTATTAAAATCCCAGTACAGTGTTCTACCACAAATAGAACATCCCTATTCCACTCCCTTATCCCCAAGGCTTGGAACCCACTATAGAAGGAGATCAAAAGGGTTTTAATAGCCAGAGGTTTTGTAGGACCAAAGTAAAATGGTATCTTCTAAACATGACGAGACTGCTGCAATCTTAACATACAGCAGGCATGAATGCCTCTGAAAGAACTGCATGCACGTGATCAAGCCAGTCAACATTCCAGGACTGGTGGGGGAGGAGCTCGAGATCCTCATTCCTGCCTGAAGAATTATTGACAGTTGATGGCCTCTGGAAGAAGGGAGAGTTTGTTTTCTTTAGGGAGTGGCTTCTAGCAGGCAGATCACATTCCAGGGGATGACTCCGCATCCATGAGTATGGGGTTGGCACAAACTGTACTTGGTGGCTTATATTTTTATAAAGAGGACACAAAGTTGGGAGGGGTAAGAAGGAAGGGGAGTAGATCTGGGAGAAGGTAGAATAGAGGAAGACATGGTGAATATGATAAAAAAAAAACCATTGTAGTGAGTTATGAAATTCTCCAATAACTGATAAAAATATACTAAAAAGAGAAGAACATCTGTAAAGTAAATGAAGGAATTCCAGTTTACCCTCTAGGATGCCTCATCCTTCATTATCTTAGTCTTGGACATCTCTGACCATTTGCTGCTTCCTGAGGGACAAAAAGGAAAAAGCTAATTTTCCTTTTCTGAATGTACCCATATGGATCCAGGCTTCTCTAAGTGTGACTGTTAATCTTCACGTACGTCTACTCGATGGGATTTAGAGTTATCAGGAAGGGTAACTCTGGGTGTGTCTATGGATGTGCTTCCAGAGAATTTAAAAGAGGAAGGAAGGCCCATCCTCAAGTGAGTGGCAGGGATACGTGGTTGCCACGCCCACTGTCATTCATCTCTCTGCTTTCCTGATTATCGATGCAAGTGGTCTTGTGTACCTGCCACCCCTAGTTTATGAGTCATGAAGGTTTGATCGTACCCTCAACCTGTGAACCGATAGAAAACCTTCCCTCATGGCTGAGAGCTCTTCAAACTGAGTGTCAAACTCACTCAGCGTTTGCCTTCATGACGAGCAAGCATGAGACTGACCCTGGGTTCAATACCGAGCACTGGAGGATGGGGGTGGAAGTGGAAGGGTGAGAAGTGTGTGTGGGGGGGTGTCTTCCTTCCTTAATTATCTTCATCCAGTATTTTATCACAGTAACAAAACTATAACTAATACACCAGGTAAGAAAAATTAGCCAGTGAATTCTGAAATTAGATTTTAATATTAATGTAGTTTACTTAATATACAAGTATCTGAGAATTAAATATTATTAAAATTAATCTTCGTATTTGAACATTTCATTTCTATTGTAGTGCCTGAAGAACTTTCCATCTCAAACTAATCTATTTAGGTGGTGATATTATACTTGTTGTAAACATGCCATAGTAAAGCAATTAACTATCAGGCTGGGGAATATCTGCTATAAAATGTGACATTCCATATGGTAAATTGCAGTATCATTCTCCAAAACGCTAAGCTGAGACTCCAAAAAGGCTGTATCGCTTTAAAAAAGATGAGGATATTTTCAAATGATTTAAAAACTACGTTGGGCTGAAAAATGGTGCTCATTTACCATGGTCACTTTTGCCTACAAATTATACTCTACAACTTACATTGTCAATGTAGTTTTAAAAAATAAGTAATTATGCTTCTGAAAATTCATTCAATAACAGAGACATACAAGGTTTAGCCACCAAGTCTTGAGAGACAATAACATTCTATTTTCTTTTAAAAATGAAATGCACTGAGATTTTGTTCCCCAAGTCGAGGAACCAATGAGGCACCAGCTATGAGCACACCATGATGAGACTCAGTGGACTGTATTCTAACTCCAGCAATCAACCCTTTAAAAAGAAGCTTAATGCCAGGGACCTGGCTCAGAGGTGGAGAACCCGCCTGGTATGCCCAGGGCCCGAGTTTAATCCAAAATGCTGAAAACAACAACACAAATAAATTTATATTGCTTCATTAATTTTATTGTAAAATATCAGTTAAGCACGTCCAGACATATCAATGTTTAGATATGTTCATAAGAACGAATTAATGTTGAAAGGCCCATAACAACTAAGTTATGAAACCAATCCGGGTTCTAAGAGGAGAGTGTGTAAAGAAAACATAGTGTGCACGCACAGGGGAGTATTTCCAGTCATAAAGAATGGAATTATATTGCCTGAAAAATAAAAAAAAGAAGAAACTGGAAATAACCACCATACACTAATTGGGCCAATTTCAGAAAGATGGATTTTTTTTGTATGCATTCTTGTTTGTGGTTCCCAGATCTTATATGGATTTGTAAAAATAAGTGTATAATATGAAAGAAAGTAGGGAAACTCTCTAGGGAACCCCAGGAAGATAAATGGAAGAAACTGGGAGAAGGAGGGGAGATTGAGGGAGGGGAGGAGGGAGGGAGGGGAGGGAGGGAGGAGGATCTCCTCAGCATACAGTATATACTTGCATGACCATATCCTCATGCAGCACAGTCCTGTTCACAGTAAATATACACATTGAAACTTAGTCAACAATTATTTTTAAATCACCAAGGAATGTGTTTATAAAACATTAATTTTAATTTTAATTAATTAAAAGGAATCAGGTTGTGCAGACAAAGCGAAGCTGAACGAATGCGATTTTGGTAACAAGGGCTGAAAGGGCACATCTTAAACACACAAATACACCTCCAGGGTAAGATTAAGCCTCATGTTTATTGTCCTGCAAAATGTCTCCGTGGGGTTAAGATATATGAGTGTCATTAAAGCTTTGAAATTTAGCAAAGCGACAGGAGCGACAGAGCTTTTCCTCACTTAACACAAAAGACTTTCTATGACAGATCTCCGAGCGCCTAGAGAGGTGGAAGAGTGATTTATCACTATCATTTAGAGAGCCCCACTGTTTTCAGCGAAGATAAAGGCTATATGTGGCTCTCCAGAAACCGAGAGCACGGGACAAATTTGATTCCCTGAGGGAGGAAAAAAAAATCAGACAAAGAACAGTCTCATAACCAGGAAATGATCAAAAACAAAGTAATTTTTTTATTCTTTCTGAGTGAAATTTTTAATCTGAAATATCTTTGGAAGTAGAGAGGAAAAACACAGGCCCCCTGAAAATGAGGAGATCCAGTCGTGTTCCATGTCCCTCGCTGTACTTGGGTCAGGATCCATGGTCTACAGAAACATCTCTAATGTGTTCCATTGACTCAATCCTTACGAGTGCCCACCGGCCCTGCACCCAGGGTTCTGAGACCATCCAGCCTTCCTCCCTGTCCTTTCTCTGAGTAGGATGAGTTCTAAATATGGATTCTGTGCTTCCAACCAGACGAGAGCCAACCTCTACCAAATACCAAATACACGGTTGTTAACAGAAACCCACTTGGAGTCCTAAGGGCTTTGCTTCTTGATGCTTCCACGCTGTTTGCAACCAGAATGTAACCACAGAGTCATAAGTTTTATTTACGAAAAGTTTCAAATATCGTTAGGCTAATTTTTACCCAGAGAGAGAAAATGGCGCATGAACGAACCTACTGATGTTTTCTGCATGTATTTTTAACTGAGACACAGACAAAAGACATGAGAGCCTAACACAGTGGTTATATAAACTCATTTTATTTTGAGTCTGATTTCCTTACAGAAGGGCTGCCTTCGTGTCCTGTCTTGAGTGAGGTTGCTGGAGCCTTTCACGCTAGGACCAACAGTCTTTGGCTGACATTTGAATCTTCTACTTCTGTTCTGATGACAAAGTCTGATTAGTCATTTTTATTGAAAAGGCTTAGCTGAAGACTTAAACTGAGCCTGTCCACCGCTCCTCACACAAATCCAAAGACGTCCAACTAATTATTGTGTTAATAATCAAGCCAGTGCGAAAACTAGCTCAGTATTAAACACATGGGAAACTGCTAGCATGCACAATTAAAAACGAGCATTCTCTACTTGTACAAACCCTGCACATTTCTGTACTGTTTAATTTTTTTCAGTGAACATGAATCATTCTAATATTTTTAGAAATCCAGTTGAAATAGAAAAATCAGATACATAATAAATGATATTTTACAAAAAAATACTTTAAAAAGAAACTTTTACACCTGTGCTGTGTTTAAATCTTTTTTTTTTTCTTCACATAGTGTTGCTATGTAGCCCAAGCTGGCCTTGAACCTGTGATCCTCCACTGATATCTCCCCAGTGCTGGGACTACAGGTCTGTGTCATGCCTGCGTAAATTCATTCATCCTTTCAGAAAACACACTGCCAAGTTCCTCTTCCTCTTAGTTAGACAATAAGTGAGTTAATTACTCTAATAAGTGAAATATCATCTAGATTATTTAGTTTCCATAATTATGCATGAGAAAAAATATTCATTTTCTACCCTCCTATAAAAGGAGCAACACTTGATCATTTATCAAGTACATATTAATACATATCGATTTATCTACTTGCTTTAAGCTATTATATATTAAATAATTTTATCCTTGACAATGATAAAGACTACTATCCAATTTTACAAAAGCACAGACGTTTAACCATGGCCCATATCTCAGGGTGGACAGCACTCTGGATGCATACTCAAGCAACCCTGTCCTCATTTGGCTTCTGTATCCATGTTCGTTATGGTTTAAATCATAAGTATGACCCAAAGGCCAGTGGGGTAAAAGCTCAGTCTTCTGAGGGCCTCTGTCATTAACGAGGTGGGGCGTGTTTGGAAATTTGAGATGCTGGTCTCTTCTTCTCTCCTGTTTGCTTCCAGGCAGGTGACCGTGACAGGAACTGGTTACAATATGCTGCCTCACGACAGATCCATAATATGGCGTCAACCAATCGTAGACTGAAATCTCCCAAACTGTGAACCAAGATAAACCCTTCCTCTTTTTAAGTTGGCTGTCTCAGATATTGTGTCATAGCAACAGAAAGGTGTGTGAAATGCTAGCCTTTTCCGGACTTCCGAGAAACACTCGGTGGTTCACATTACTGGCTTAACAACACACCTGACATCAAAATCAATATTACAAATGTTCGCTCCAATTCTTTCCACAAGGAGATGGGCTTTCTAAAAGTCTCCCTCCTTGGGGGCTGAAGGACTTAAGAGCACTTCTGTTCTTCCATAGGACCTGAATTCACTTGATTCACAGCCACCTATAAATTCTAGCTTCAGTCCTGTAATCTCCACAGGACTCAACTGTACTGTACTCATGTGTCCATAGCCACATGCATACTCATAATTTTAAAAATTATAATACAAATAAATTTTTAAAGCGTTCTCTGCCTTCATGTCTCATGATATACTCTAGTTGAAGCTCAATCGGTACTGTATGCCTCTTCAAAGTATAGCCACACAGAGACACAGTCGTAGGAGGCTGTCTTCCAGCTAGCTACTCAGGAGGCTGAGGCAGGAGAATGACTTGAAGTAAGGAGTTCAAGGGCACATAGAGACCCTGTCCTAATCTGGATTCTGTTGCTGTGGTAAAACTATGGCCAAAAAGTAACTTGAGGAGGCAAGGATTTATTACATCTTACATGTTACATACAGTCCGTTGAGGGCAGCCAGGGATATGAACTCTAGGGACCCGAGGCAGGAACTAAAACAGAGGCCATGGAGAGGGATGTTTGCTAGCTCACTGTCTCCAGGGTTGGCTCAGCCTGCTTTCTAAAACATCCAAGGACTATCTATCTGCTCAGGGGTAGCACCGCCCATAGTGTCTAGGCCAACTCATGTTATTTAGAAGTCAAGAAAATGCTCCACACCTACAGGCCAATCTGATAGAGGCAAGTCTCACTTGAGGTCCCTCTTCCCAGACGACTCTAGTTTCTGTCAAGTTTTTTAAAAAAAAAAACAAAAAACAAACAACAACAACAACAACAAAACCAAGCAGAATAGATCACCATTTCAAAAAATAAAAAGTTAGCTATACAAAATAAATCTGAATAAAATATCTTCTTTGCTCATTACTGCAGCTAGGACTGAATGAAAGAGAACCCAAGTTCTCTGTAACCTATTTTCTAATAGCTAGCTATTCCTTGATGAATATAGTTTCTCTAAAACTAGTAGCAAAAAATAAAACATAAAAAAATTTAAAAAAACCCCAAATCTCCTTTTAAATAAATTACTACAACAGTCGTTCCAATCCAGCGTTGTTGGGAGCATTCCTATCCCTAAGGTGGTACCCGTCAAACCTCTGGGCAGAACAATCTGGAAAAAAAAATTCACCCAACATTGTTTTCACAATAAATATTCGTCTCCCTCAAAAGCAATCCATGCTAAGCTAAGGAAAGAGCTATGTAACATCCCCTCTTCTGGAATGCCTCCGTTCGCAAATGAAACAGAGATATAATCCGTATACTCGCTTATACTTGCTACTCATCTGGGGAGCATGCTCAGTCCTTCACCTTAGCCTGCTCTTCCCCACCCACTCGTGAGGGTGGCTCACGGAATGTAAGGTGGAGAAGGTTGCAAGCTCTTGCCACAGACAGTATTAATTATCAATCTGCACTCCAAGGTCTGTATCTGCGATCCCACTATGAAAGGGAAAAGGTGTCAGAGTTGCATAAACAAACAAACTAAACAGAAAAAAAAAAAAAAGAGGTTAGGGCTGAGAGAACTGGCTGCTGGCCAGGCCCTCACAAATGCAGGTATGTGCTCTGTGAGGCAAGCTTCCTGCAAGGCCACAAGGTCATCTACCTCAGGAGTGGAATGTGACTGCAGTCCTGGCTACAGAGGTAATGTCAAGACGCAGCAGCTTTAAGGAGAGAGGAACAGGATGCAAACGGGGACCTCTGCCTCTTTGCAGGGCTACCATGCTGTCACTTGGCTCGTTGGGTTTCAGAACAGCTTGACTGAATCCTGAATGTGGTTCACACTGGTCCATCTGTAACTGCCCTCAAAAATCACAGTTTCTATTTTAAAACTGCCCAGAGATGGTTGTCTTTCTTCCCCCAAGGCCAGTGTCCAGGCCTTGCTCCCAGGGATTCCTTTCTGAGGTACTGGGTGGAGCTCTGGCAACGCTCTTGAACTTTCTTGTTCATTGGTTCGCTTTCATCTCCATGATTCCTTGGGATGGGGATGTAGTTCAGCAGTGGAGCGTTTGCCTATCATGCTTAAGTCTCCATATGAAATCCCAACACCACATACACAAACACAGACAGACAGACAGACAGACAGACACTCAGTGATCCTGATGTACAACCGAGTATGAGCACTCTCGGTTAACATTCCTTATGGAAGCACTTTCAAAACTTGCTTTTCCCTTCCCTCCTGGTAGCTGCGCCTTGAAGCTCCTTTTTTGTCGTTCGCTCTCCTGGTTGAGATGGCTCTAGGGATACCTCCCAGGCTGCTTTGAGCCTCGGCCTCCTTCCTCCAATGCTTCACCCAGCTCCAGAGTCTGGCCTACACTTGCCACAGTTTCTGTTTATTTTCCGTTTTCCCTGGATGAATGGAAGCTCCGTGAAGGAAAAGACGCTTTGGGTTTCCGTAAAGATAATCGGAGCTGAGAGACAGGATTTGGCCTAAAAATAAATCAGTCACGTTTCCCCCTAATGAATAGACGAGGAGATGAATCCAACTGAACGCCACACTGTGTGTCCTCCTTCATTCTGTAAAACCTTATCTGCGACTGGCTTGGAAGCCAGCATGGAGAACACAGATAAGACAAAGGCCCTCCGTGTAAACTCTGGTGTTTGTGTGTGAGCAAACAGAATTCATGCAAATACTTAACCTTTATTCCCCAGACCTGGGACATAAACCAGACCGGAAACTTACAACCAGGAACCGTCCCAGGATTATCTAATCCTGTCTCCCCTTTACTCTTTTTAATTATAGGCCTTTATCATGTAACACTTTCTCCGTATCCCACTTACTGTGTCCTTTTTCGTTTCTTTGCCTAATCTGTACTTTCTTTTTTTTGCACACAACACTGCTCTTTTATAATTATGTGCATGTTTTATTCACCCTTCGTACTTTTGTACCCAGTGTGGGGGTGAGCAATAAAATATAGGCAGTCCAGTAAACACTGCATGCTGGAAGCTTGATATTTAAAGTAAATTTGTGCAGGTCCATCTTGACATAAAAGGCAGAGATTATAAAAGAAATGTATTGATCAAAAATGCCCTGTAAATCCCAAGGCAATGCCTTTGCAAAAATAATGTATGTTTTTTAAGCACCTTCTTCTTCCCTTCTATATGTAGGAGGACTGATAAAATTCTGTAACACACAGATATAGAAAATTGGTGTGTCAGAAACAGTAAACTAAAAGCCTTAACCATAAATGTAACTTCACCTTCCTTCAAACCAGTAGCCCACTGATCCCCATTTTTCTCTTCGTTTTAAATCCGCATTTTCGAATTTACTTTTGTGATCCTGAATATATCTTTTCATTTCCTAGTTTCCATCACTTAATTGCTTGCAGTCTTACAAGTGTAATGAGAAACGCTATCGCTTGTGGTGACAAGCAAGAAGCATTTATAGCCTGCCAGTATCATGGCTTCCCACTGACAAGCAGTAACCGGTGACTTCTGACGGATCCTCACCAAAAAATCCTCCGCTTCACTGTTCTCTGAGTAGCCTCCTACCCGTCAGAGCAAGCACTACTCTCCAGCACTCGCAGCAGCTTTCCAGACAGTGAAGGAACCACTACAACCAAGGCAAGTTGATAGTTATCAGCTCTGGGCAAGCCAACAGGACGCGTCCATCGCGGTTTGCTAAATGCTCGGCCTCGGTTCGACAAGCTGGGAGAAAAGAAGAGGCCCCCATCGTCATTACCCTCGTCCACATGGATTCTTTTACAGGGCCACCTGCAGCAGACGGATTTTCTGCGATTTACAAAGGGCAGCCAACTCATAATTCTGTGGCTTCAGTGGACACAGAGCTGCAAGGACTGTCAAGCCTCATTAGGGTGAATTACCTCCCAGTGATTCACCAAAGGCACGAATGTAGTGCTCACGTTCACCCTTCAAAGGTAATAAATTCAGGATAATCTCAGAAGGTTTGGCAGAAAAGGGATATACAATCGCACAAGCCAAAACATAAATCCGGTTCATCTTGGCCTACACCCTGACTCTTTTTATACAAGTTTTTTTTTAAATGCTCAAGAAAAGTAAATATTTGAGTTTTGACATGAGCTCCAAAAATTAAAGTTATTCCTTTAATTACTTCGTCGCGTTTTTGTACAGTACGACAATTTGAAAAACCGAATGATTACACAAATAAAACCTGGGTCATTAGAGAAATCAGAATGTCCTTGATTAAAAGGCTTTGATAAAATGGAACATTAAATTCTAAAGACTCTTAAAAGACCTGTTTTAACCAGTCTGAGGTGATTTACAGATTGTGAAGCCACTTGTGGGTTAAAAAAAAAAAATCAGAGGGGGTAAAGTTCAATGACCTTGTAAATTAAGAACTAATAAATAAATAAATAAATAAATAAATAAATAAATACCCACACTGGTGTGATAGCTTGTATAGCCCCCAGGAAATTACAGGATAACACTTGCCCGGAAATTGCTTTTTGGGAAAATTACTATGAGGTAGTGCGGAAAGAGGGGGACTATGGGGAAGGGATATTTGCAAATGCTTAGATGGTGAAAAGGGTACAAACGAAGAGAAATAAACCCAGCTGCCACGCAAACAACTTCCAGGCATCTCTAGATAAAAAGGAAAACAAGCCTTTTGCTGAATGCTGGAGAGTTGGATGAATGGAGAAGACTTGTTATACACCTAGTGGTGGGTGGATTTCATAGGCTGCAGCCTCCACACAGCTTTTCTTTGCTGCACTGCAGAGGCGCCATCTTCTCCGTCTTAATCTTCACCCTATTCAATCCTTTTATCTGCACCCCTGTTTTAAAAGGACCCCCGAGAACCCTCCCCAACATCCTGCGCCCCCCAGGGTGACTAAGCTAGAGTTCCCAGAACTGCCCCTGAGGAGGCCGCACCTTAATCAGACAAACGCCTCCTTTGATGCACTGGAGCCCCAGCCTCGCCACCACCCGGCACTGCCCTTTCCAGACGCACGCCTCACTCTGGGCTCTCTCCCTGTCTCTCTCCCTGCGAGGACTTTGCAGTCCCGCACAGAATTGGCAGTAGGTGGTGGTGGTGCGGGGGTGGGAGACGGCGGGGTCCCAGCAGCACCCCCAGGTCCTCGGGGGCAGACGCGCAGCGCGGGGAAAGGAGCCGCGGTGGCGCACAAACTACCAGGGCTCCACCACCGCGCCCTGGACGGTGAGGGCGGGGTGTCGCGGCTTTTGTTCCCGGGGACCTTCTTAGACGCAGGGAGAAACTGGAGGTGCATTGGAGAGTCCGGGACATCCAGGTTGAGAGACGGTGCAGGGTGGCCGCACTCTCCGATCCCTCCCATCACTTGGAACTTACACAAAAGGGAGACACGGAAATGCACAAAGTTTGCAAAAGGAAGGCGGTGCGAGACCCCGCGCCGACTCCGGAGAGGGTCGCTGCGCAGGCAGCCGCCGCCCGCTGCCGCCAGGAGCAAAGCCCAGCTTCGCAGTCAAGACAGGCGGGGGTGGGAAGGGAGGGTGAGCCAGGCGCTCCCCAGCATCCAGAGCTGCCCCCATTCCAACCCAGGACCCTAAGGAAGGGGAAGGGCGGCGATTTCCTCCCAGGGCACTGAATTATGAGACACTGCGCTTTCGGTTTTCCACATGTGTCCCCTTCCCCCTCGAACTGGGTGTCTCTCGCATCCCAGACACCCGATCTCAAGGCAGGGAGGAGTCAGGGTCTGCGTTCAGGCTCGAACCCCCCGTCCTCCAGCTGGCACGGATGTGGGGAGCCCAGAACCTCACCCTCTTCATCGGTCGGGTAGCGCGTCCCCGGGCAGGGTTGGGCCAGAGACGCCGAAGCGCAGGGCGCCCGCAGGCGGGGGCGGCTAGGATCGGTCTACCAGTGACAGTCCCCCGCATCTCAAGATTCAAGCTCCTTGGTGGGGAGGATCGTGTCCTCCGGCTCCCGCCACCCCCGTCTCCTTCCCAAGGCGCGGCACCCACCTCCAGAGCCCGAACCGTCCAGGCGGCCAGCAGGAGCAGTGCCAGGCTGGGCAGCATCGTGATCTTGCGTGGGCCACCGACTGCTCCGTGTGCAAGTGGAAGATCCGCCGCGCCCTGACTGTGTCCGCGTCGTCGCCGCCGCCGCCGCCGTCTCCGGTGGCCCCCGCGCTCTCTCTGCTCCTAGTGCTCTCGCCTCCCGCCGCCGAGGAAACTGACAGAGCTGGAGCGCGGCGGCGGGGCTGGCAGCCGGGAGAGTCAGCTGATCCCGCCCACCCGGCTTGCCACCCGAGAGAGACCCCTAGCGGAGCCCCGGGGAGCTGCGCCCGAGCGCAAAGGGAGGCGACAGGGAGCCCACAGGTGCGGCGTCTTGGGCACCAGCTAAGGAACCCGAGCTTCCTCTGGGGTCCAGGAACCAAGGGAGGAATGATCTGGGTCAGGGAGAGGGGTCCGCAGTCAGGGGAAGGTGAACCCTAGGACGTTAAGGTTCCAGGGAAATCGGGAGCGCTCTCTGCTCGTCCCCGCGAGCTTGAGTCATCCGACCCCGCAGGCCTCTCCTGAATGTGGTTGAGGAGCTACTGCTGCGATGCATGCATTTTTATCCGCAGTTCGTTTTCTCTATTTGGAGAGGTGGAGCGAGGCCGAGAACATTAGCAAAAGAAACAGGATTTTTTTTTTTTTTTTTTTTTTTTTTTTTTTTTGGTAGGAGGACACCCAGCACCCTACTGTAACCTGGAATTTTTGTCGTTAGAATGCACCAAAGAAGGGCACAGGATGCAGGATGACCCATTTTTCTCTGTTTGAGGTTGGGGATGGGAGGTGGTTTTCGTTTTTGTTTTTCTATTGTTATTGCATGTTTGCTTGCTTTCGGTAATTTCAGAGAAGGGGACCTAGGATTGAAGGAGGCGGGGAGGTAAAATGTAAGATGGAGGAGAGATCAAAGTTAAGTCCGAAAAGATACTGAGTGATGGCTCATCTTCGGCCTCTGTCACCAAGGACTTCTTCCTGGAACTCTGCTCTCGATCCTTTTTGGATCTGCTCTAAACCAGAGAGATGAATCTTCATAAAGCCGTTTTCTCCTAGATTACACACAAACTTCCCAGTGTTAGAATCGCCTAAAACCATCCAGATGTGCTCCCCACCACAGCTCCCTCCTGACATAATGTGGCTTCAGACTCTAAGCTCTGGTCCCTCCCTAGGCTAGCAGAGGGAGACAGGGGATAATACTAGGTGCATTTCTGGTTTGTAAAGCCACAACCTTTTCCTTCACCTGATGTGCTTGCTAGTTCGTTCTTTTAATAACTTGGCATGAGCTCTGGTCATCTGGGAAGGGGGGATCTGAACTGAGAAAAATGCCTCCATTAGATTGACACGCTTGCAAATCTGTGGGGACATACTCTTGATTATTAATTGGTGTGGGAGACCAGCCCTGAGCAGGTGGTCGTGGCTTGTGTAAGGAAGCAGGCTGAACAAGCCAGGAGGGACAAACAGTACACAGCTTCTGCCATGGCTACTGCCTCAGCTCCTGCTACAGGTTCCTGCCTTGAGTTCTTGCTCTGACTTCCACTCCCAGTAGACTGTGATCAGAATGTGTGAGGTTAGTAAACCCTGTCCTCAAGTTGCTTTGGGTCCTGACTTTCTTTGTTTAACTCTGCAATAGAAAGCAAGCTAGAAGGCCTGCTCTTTCAGAGAGAGAGAGAGAGAGAGAGAGAGAGAGAGAGAGAGAGAGAGAGAGAGAGAGAGAGAGGAATCCCTGCAAGTGTGGTGGGAGGACTTGTCTCCACCCCTTTCTTTCGGAGAAGTCAGCGCTGATCTACCAGCTTGCCTACAGACCATCTGTCTAACTCTGCAAATACCTTTTAGTATTTGTCCTGCATGTCTGTCCTTTGAGTGTCCTCAACAAATAACACATTTTTGCTCTGTGAAAATATTTGCTTTTCTTGTTTATGGCATTCATTTACTACAAAAGCCAAGCAAAGGATAGGGAGGTAGCTCCGTCAATAAAGTACTTATTGTCCAAACACAAGGGCCTGAGGACAATCCCTGGAAGCTACATGAGTGTGTCAGCCATGCTAGCGCCTGCTTAGGAGGTACAGAGAGACAGACTTGGGAAAGGTAAGCCAGGAAAGAGATCCTGCTTCAAAAAAAGTGGACAGCATCAGCATCTGAAGAACATCATCTAAGGAAGACTTCCAGCAGGTGCACGTGTGTGTGAGCGCGCACACACACACATACACAAATGCACACACACACACGCACACACACATGCACGTGCACATGCACAGATAGACATAGACACATATACATATGTACATACACACATACACTTATAGATACACATATACATATACACTTACAGACACACACAGACATAACATATACACATACAGACTGACACATACCAACAGATATACACACATAGACACACATACACTTATACACACAGACACACAGACACTTACAGACACACACATATACACACACATATGTGCATTTATAGACACATACACTTACAGACACACATATTGGAGATACACACACACACACACACACACACACACACACACTCAAATCCAAAGAACTCATCACTACCACCCCCCATTTAAAGATCAGGAGAACAGGCTGGGACTATAGCTTAACCATAGAGTGACTGGTTATTCAGGGCATAGAAAAGACTCACTCCTCACCAGCCTTTTCCTCGCATCTGAAAGTTGGAAAAGGGAAAGCCAGAGGACTGACACATCAGAACATGAAGGTGACGCAAAAGTCAGACCCACAAGAGAAAAAAATCTCAAAGAAAAACGAGACAGTGGAACTCAAACATCATACTCCTTCCCGAATACACTTGCTCATCACCACCATCTCCTGTCTGTATGGACAGAAGGGAACCCGAACCCCTAGGAGATGGAGAAGAACAGATCCAGCTCCAATTCTCGAGAGATCTTACAGGAAAATGAAAGGGTGACACCTTTCGTCCAAAATTAAACGTTTTTAAGACAGTGACAGTGGGGCATTAGATTGAGCTCCTCCGAACACAGAACACAGTGAGAAGGCCAATATGTGCCAGGGCAAAGACACAGGAATTTATGTTTAAAGGGGGGAGGGTGAGTGTCTTTTTTTAAGTAGACACTTTTTAAAAATACAGCGATAAATGATAACCCATGAAAGCCATCCTTAGCGTTAGCAGTCTCCTTTCACACAGTCGCCTTTCACCTCACTCACATTCCCGGTCAAGACGAGCTCAGAGGAAATGGTCAACTCAGGATTGTGCCAGAAAGAGCTTCCTGTTTTCTATTTCAAATTTCCCAAAAGTTTGTTTTATTTTATTCCTGCGCTCTCTCTCTCTCTCTCTCTCTCTCTCTCTCTCTCTCTCTCTCTCTCTCTCTCTCTCTCTCCCTCCCTCCCTCCCCTCCCCCCCCCCCCCCCCCCCCCCCTCTCTCTCTCTCTCTCTCTCTCTCTCTCTCTCTCTCTCTTTCTCTCTCTGTGTGTGTCCACAAGTGTGAGTGTGCTCACTAAGGTCAGGAGAGTGAGTCATATCCCCAAGAGTTAGGACTGTAGACTGTTGTGAGCTGTCTGACTTGGGCTTTAGGAACCCTTTAGGTCTCCTACAAGAGCAGGAAGTCCTCTTAGCCAATTAGAGAGAGTGTGTGCTGTGTTTGAGACAGTACCATCGAGCATAGGCCCCCGCTCATCTCTGGAGGTCAGGGGACAACTTTAGCAGTCTGGTCTCTCCTTTCACTTTGTTGAGGCAGTTCCCTCCTCTTCTTTCTGCCCTGTTGTGTCCTCCAGACAACCAGGCTGAACTTATAGGTGATCTGTCCTCATCTCTCATCTCGCTCTTAGGGATGCAGTGATTACAGCAGATGTGAGCCCCTTCATCTGGCTTTCTTAAGTGTGTGGATTCTGGATTGCTTACATGGTCAGACTTTTACCTGATGACCAATGACTCTGGCCTGATCGCCTGCGATCTCTCCTGCTTCACCACCACTCTGAGATTCTGATGGCTTTCTATACCTGACAGCTGCCTCTGCTCTACTGTAACATCACTTCCTGTCCCGAGTGCTGTATCTTCCCAAGCCTGTGCCCAGGAAGCACAGCAACCTCTCCAGTGAGAATCCTGGAGGAAAGGCCCGGCATGGTGGTACATGCCTTAAATCCAACAGGGGCAGAGGCAGACCAGGCCTGGCCAGACAGAGCTACACAGTGAGACCCTGTCTCAAACAAACGAAAAGAATCTTCAGGGAAGAAACAAACCAGATGTTTTCAGAAATCCCCCTGGCAACCTGGATTTAATAAGACCACTGTGCGACCCTCAGGAGCCATCCATACAGACCAGCCTAGCTTTGGATAGCTGGCTCTGAAGTAGCTGGTTCCTAGAAAGTTCTCCTCACTACTTACAGATCCCTCACATAGTTTATCCCTCGTCCCAAAGCAGAACAACCACTTCCACACTGTATATCTCTAAATGGATATTCCTACCTCCAGAGTCCTCTTACCGCAAGCTAAGTCCCATAAATGGCAGAATTTCTTTTCCTTCCATACCCTAAATAAGTTCTGGGTTGTTGTGTCTGTAACATAATGTTGCCCTTGATTCTGTCACTATCTACATTGCACAGTGGACTGAAGATGGCTACAGTTGCTAACGAATCTCCCAGCTTTATGTATGAGGCTACTGAGGAAAACCCTTCTCACATCTAGGCAGTCAGCCATGCTCTGTAAACACCAGCAAGAGTAGTGGGAAGTCTGAGCCAGACGATGGGACCATAATTTTTTAAGACTACTATGACAAAATACCTCAGACTAGGGGTTAGGAAAACACGGTAGGGCTTGTGGTTAGTTTCTCTGCAGCCCTGGAAATCTGTCCCGAGAAATGCAAAATAAGACAAAAACCCACAATGAAACTCAGTGACATAAGTAAGAGACACTCTCTCCCACTTCTGGAAGCTAGAAGTCTCAGATCAGGGTGTTACCAGAGCTAATGTCTACCAAGATATCTGTCTCTGACCTGCGGTTGCCCTTCTTCCCTCTCTGGTTTAACATCTCCTTCCCTGTGTGTGTGTGTGTGTGATGTTCAATGTCCCTCTTGTAAAGGCTACCAAACGTTGAACTAAAGCCCACCCTCTGACTTCACTAAATAATTACCATTTTTAGCACCCTGTGTCCAAACATGGATACATCTTGAGGTTTGGGGTGATTAGAATTTTGAAACAGGAATTTTGGAATGAGGAGAACTCTCAGGGACACATTCAGATCAGCTAAGACGTGGTCTACAATCTTCCCACTAACCTCCACCTTGATCACCAAAGACCAGCAGTTCTTCTGTCCTTTTCAGGTGGAAGGTAAACTGTGGTGAACAGCAAAGACGGAGGCACGAAGGCCTCCTTTCACTTTGTCTTCTACCAGGTCAACATTTTGACCCCCCAGGCAGCTGGCTTGCCTTGTGCTTCCCACGAGTATCAACCTCTGAGAATAAGTAAAAGGGCCCTTGATATTTTCTCTAGGAAAAAGTTTTGACAGTTTAATTTTGTATCAGGTAGCCAGTGCTGCTGTAACAAAATATCAGTAGCTTTAAAGATGAGAAGTGTATTTTCTTACACTTTTGGGAGAGTCTAAGACCGAGATGAGAGCAGAGCCAGGCAGATTCTTCTGAGGGCTGTGTCCGTTGTTTGTTGAACATCCTTAGCAATGTCTTCCTGTGGTCTCTCTATGGAGGGCTTGAGCACTGCATTGCTGTCTCTATGGTCACATCTCTTCTCCTTAGGATCCCATCAGGTTGAATTAGGACCCACCCCCATTATCTCTTTTATTAAATTACTTCTTGCAATGAGATGGATCAAACTGTAATGGGACACATGTGTAAAAATATCACTGAAGTTCGTTCATTTGTGTTCTCTCTTAAAACATGACAAATACAGAGGCGAATGCTTGCAGCCAACTGTTGAACTGAAAACGGGGTGCCCACTGGAGGAGTTAGAGAAAAGATTGAAGGAGCTGAAGGGATTTGCAACCCATAAAAACAACAATACCAACCAACCAGAGCTCCCAGAGACTAAACCACCATCCAAAGAGTACACATGGACAGACCCATGGCTCAAGCTGCATATGTAGCAGAGGATGGCCTTGTTGGGCACCAAAGGGAGAAGCCCTTGGTCCTGCCAAGGATGAACCCCCGCCCCCACCCCAGTGTAGGGGAATGTCAGGGCAGGGAGGCGGGAAGGAAAGGGTGATTGGGTAGGGGAAAGAGGATAACATTTGAAATGTAAAAAAAAATCAAATAAAAAATAATAATTTTTTAAAAAGGTATCTATTCTAAGGCTTAACTTCAAATATAATCCAGTTTTGAGGAAGTGGGCATTGGAGAATCAAAGTTTTAATTTGAGGGGGTACAATTACAAAATGTTTAAACTTATTTTTACTTTCCTTGTTTGTTCATTTTGAGACAACATCTCACTATGTAGTCTTGGCTGGCCTAGAGCTCACAATGTAGACCAAGCTGGCCTTGAATTCACAGAGCTCCTCCTGCTTCTGCTGCCCAAGTAGTAATATTAAGGGAGTGCACCTTGATTCTCATATTTTTTCTCATAAAGCCCAGCTCAATTCACACACACACACACACACACACACACACACACACACACACACACACACACACACACACACACAGTTACTCTCATATCCAATCTAACTCTTATTACCTTTCACCCATGTCCTCTTGAGGCCAGAGGACTTCCTGGATTCCCAGAGCTTGTCTATTTCTTTCTTTCTTTTTCCTTTTTTCTCCTTTCTTTTTTTTTCTTTCCCTTTCTCTTTCTCCGTTCCTCTAGTTTTCCCCACCACCCTATTCCTTCCCCATCCTCTCATTTTTGTTTCAAAAATTCTTTTTGAAACAAGGTCTATCCTCCTGCCTCAGCACTCTTGTGCACAGAGATCACGGGCATCGTCACTGTGCCCCATTCAGGTTGTTGAATTGCCTGACTCTTGGTTGACTCCCTAGCTCATTTGGTCACTGTAGAACTCCAAAGGTATTGCACTCGCCATAGGTTTCATAGACGTGCAACCTGTGTGGTCTTGGTTGGGCCTCATCTGTGATGGTAGGAGTTTCCCATGCTGGTTAGAAACTGCTTAGAACTGCACACCAATTTGTCTTTTTGGATTAGAAGTCCTTCCCAAGTTCTATTCATGCTCATCTCTTTGGACCTTCTCTCAAACAGAAATGTGCTATCAGTACCTTTACATTGACTGCTGCTCCAATATCTTCAGAAGTCTCAATTATGAAAACCATTCGAGATTTTCAGGACAAAATCTATTTGTCTTTCTGATAGACACAGTTTTTACATAACGGTTTTTCCAACTTCTTCTCTTTTAAATGGGCAGACATGAATAACTGGCAATAAATGTGTCTGCATTTAAATATACTTATCTAACACACCTTTGTATCTGCAAGGGAAGTGACATTTTGCTTATCTTTTTCTTAAGTTATTTCTTCATTTATAGGTCTTCATTGGTGTGTCTATGAATCATTCATTTATTTGTAAATAGTATAATATTCTACTGTCATTGCACACAGACTTCAGGTCAAAAAACCTATACATTATAAATATGCTTAGGGACTTGATTACTAATTTCATGCAACAACAAAATCAAATGTTTGGCTAGATACAAATATTGGTAGGTAGCTTGACTAACTTGCTTGAGAAATGACACTAAACCCAGTGTTGTCACAGGATGCCCCCGCCAGAGGGGACTCAGTTATTCGTGGGGATCGAGGGGGACCCTTACCTGCGGGAGAAAGGGCGAGAAAGAGGAGCGAGACCAAGCAGTGTCCTTGTCAATGTCTGTTTATTGAGAGGAATGCACAGCATTTAAAGCCCTGAAGCAGGAACTGAAGCAGGAACTGAAGCTTAGGGCGGGGCCGGGGGGACGGAGGAGGAGTACTGGGAAGTGCCCAAGGACATAAGGTGAATCATTAAACCTCAAGATGTTCTCCTTAGACAATGAGGCAACAGTCTTCCGGGCACATGTTCTTTCTTTGAAAAGGTCAAGCCCTTCTCAGGAATCTGCTCAGGGCAGGGCTCTAGCTTTGCCCAGTCCAGCAGTGTGGTCCCGGTCCCCGACATCTCCCCCTTTCTTTAACTATCAGTGGGAGGAAGGTCTGGGCTATATGGTGTGCATCCATGACCAGCACCTATAAGGAGTCGGTGAAGCCCCGTGTCTTGGGCTACAGAGGTTGCCCCCATATCTGGCACTCTCACTTAGGTTTTATTATTCTTGCCAGGGTGGAAGGAGTGGTCTGTAATTGGTCAGACATGCTTCACAGAGTGCCCAGCTCAGCCATGGCGAGCCACTCTTGCAGTTAAGACTGCACCCCGACGGTTAGGAATGATCTTATGCTTTAACACACCGTTCTGGGCTGTGTGTGAGAGTGGGCAACTCAGATCATGGACCCGTGCTAATCCCGTCATAGGGTTACTTCACAGCGGTGAGGCGTGCGCCTGGTATGTGGCACCATAATATTCCCATCATTGCCGCTTCCACCAGCGACTGATTTTCCAGCCTGAGTTATAGGCTGTATTTAGGGTGGAGAAGTCGAGGCCAGCCGAGGGCGACCCAAGGGGCGTATCACACTCCCCGGTTGTCTCAGCCTCCTCACAACGGAGGTGGTGGTAATGGACCGAGACCTGCTTGGTAGCTGAGTCTACCTGGGCCTTGATAAAATCAGTTAACTTTCTAAGCACCCATGGTCCAAAGGAGACGAGCAGCAGGAGTCCTATAAAGGGACCCAGGATACTGGGTAGAAGAGTGCTGAGCAGGGGAGAGGCAGAAAACCAGTTTTTATAGCAGGCTTCACTCTTTTCTCTTTCTCTGTCTCTTTTGTAGACTTTCTCTTACTTTTTGTAGGCTGTTTTCTACTAACCCTGTCTTATCACCATAAAAGCAGCACTCCTCCTTGAGGGCCGCACACAGCCCTCCCTGTTGGAGAAAGAAAAGATCTAATCCCCTTCTATTCTGTAGAACAACCTCAGCCAAGGAAGCAACTGAGTCTTTAAGAGAGGTTATTCCTTGTTATAGCTCACTAATGTCCCTGTCTATGGCAGCACTGAGCTGATGATAACTCTGTTGGGAGGTGATCAGGGAGGCAACCCCAGTTCCTGTCCCCACAGCTGACAGGCCTAGGAGTACTGCAAGAGTCACGGCAGTGATGGGTTCTCTCTTGGTACGTGTGGAGGCGCCTCTTTCCCAGAACTGCAGGAACTCGGGAATGGGGCAGGGAACTCGTGCAGCGGTGGTAGAGTTGGCAGACACCACATCTCTGGCGCCATTAAGAGTCACCCAGGTATAGTTGAAGATCTGGTGAGGCGATGTAGCAAGGGCGGACATGATGATGCTTCCAAGGATCCAGATGAAGGGGAACGTGGTCAGCATGATCTGTAATTAAGCATAGTTAGACTTTTCCTCAGGGTTGTCCCCTGGGTGGGTTAAAGGCCTTAACAAGGCTCTCAAGTAGCCAATGGGCGCCCCCAGTCTTTGAATCATAAATGCAGGCTGATCCACGTCCCCAAATGAGGACTGGATCAGGGCCATACCACTGGGATGTTAATGGGTCCTTCCATAGGACTGGTGCATAATCATAAGTATGGGGGTGCCACAGGCGGTCTGCTGCAGTTTTTCCATCCTTATCCATGACAAGGTAGTTAAGGACAAAGAGTGCATGATTTATTACATTTTTGTGATTACCGGGGAGGGGGAATAATATTCCCCCATTTGACTGTAATTTATGGATCATATTTTTAAGGGTTTGGTGAGCTCTTTCAACTATACCCTGTCCCTGAGGATTATTAGGAATGCCCATGACATGTTTCATTCTGGGTTGGGAACAAAAGTCTTTAAAATTAGAATTAGTATATCCAGGTCCATTATCTGTTTTAATAATCTTAGGCTGAGGTAAAACTGTGAGGCAAGCCAGAACATGACTTATAACATGTTTGGTGGCCTCCCCTGTCTGCAGGGATGTATAGATAAAGCTGCTAAGGGTATCAATGGTGACATGAATATATTTTAATTTACCAAAAGAGGGAAGATGGGTGACATCCATTTGCCAGAGCTCTCCAGGAACCGCCCACGGGGGTTGACCCCTAGGTGGGGGTCAGGCAGTAGGGTCATGCAGCCTTTGCAATTACGGACTATTTGGAGAGCCTGTTCACGGGTGATCTTATATTTAATCCTAAGGATTTGTGCATTAAGGTGATGTAAGTCATGTGCTTTTTGGGCAAGTGTAAGGGGCATAGAGGAGGCCCCCTGGGCCAAGGCCACGAGCCGGGTGAGGCTATCAATGGCATCATTACCATCGGCCAAGGGGCCTGGCAATCTGGTATGTGCTCAGATGTGTCCCACAAAGAAGGGGCATGAACGCCTCTGAATATACTTTTGTAAGGTGGCAAACAGGGGGGGCAGCATTGGTGGTAGGCCGAATATAGGGCACTGTTTCTAACCGGGGGATAGAAAAGGCAAGATATGAGCTATCTGTATATACGTTAAAGGGTGCATCGGGCAGTGCACGAAATACTGTGAGGATAGCCTGAAGCTCTACCAGCTGAGCAGAATCCAAAGGGGTAGAGAAATGTTGTATTTGTTCATCAATGGAAAATGTGGCTTGTCCATTAGAGAAGCCGTCTGTAAAGACAAGGTGGACTCCCAACATAGGGTGATCACGTGTTACCTTTGGAAAGACCACTGGGACTGTAATTTTGTGAAAAAAACTATATCAATTTATCTGAGGGGTAATGATTATCTAACTTACCCTGAAAGACAATGCAGCTAATTGTCCATTTGTCTACCTGTTGTCTAACTGTTGACTGAGCCAAGAGACCTGGGAGGGGCTATAGGGTAATATTAAAGTACTGGGGTCCCTTCCAAAGAGCTTATGGGACTGTTCTCTTCCAAGACATATGATTTGTGCCACCAGCAAGGGATAGGTGGAAAGGACCCTAGTTGAAGAGGCGGGTAAATGTATCCAGTAAAGAGGATATTGCTGCCAAAAAACTGCTGTTGGGGAAAAGGGAGTAGGAAGGACATCATTGGAAAATGTCGAGAATACCAGTGAAAAATCACAAGGAGGAGCTTCCTGTTTCTCAAGATTGTTTAACTTTATGGTCCACTAGTTCCTGGGAGAAGCTTCCTGCTTCTCAAGATTGTTCTCTAAGATTTTAATCTAACTTTAAGGTCAGCTAGTTCCTGGGAGAGAGGTGCCGACCCCGCTGATGTAATTACCCATTCTATAGTCCTAGGAGAAGCTTCCTGGAACATACAATTCCAGGGCCTAGCCAGTTTTTTTCTTCTACTCTGAACCTTTGTCTAGGGGGGGGGAGGCAACCTTAAAACTTCTACCTTTCATTACCCACTTCTTCTAGTGGCTAGTTCTAATCATAGAACTAAATTAAAACATGATATTGCTGACGTAACATCAAAATCTGAGCAGCACTTATTCTTTCTCTAATGAAGGTAACTAGTTTATTTAACACAGATGGACTTACAATCAGAAACAGAAGCAAAATTAAGAAGGGTCCCATAAGGGAAGAAAGATATCAGAGTAGTCATCCAAGGAGATCTACTAATGGAAGATCCCCGAAGAGAGACCCTTTCTAAAGTCACAGGAAATCGAGGACCCCAGACACAGAGAGACCATTTTGGATGTAATAAGCAAAGGCGAGATTTATTACGGAGATCTAGTACAGGGATCTTCGGGTCGACACGTATCCTGCGCAGGAGACAGATGTGTCGACCCCAAAGCTCAAAAGTCAGGGGTCTATATAGGGAAGGCTAGGGGGTTTGGCGCGGTTACACACAATTGGCTAATTTCTGGCGCGGCTATAAGTGATTGGCTCATTTAAACATGGCAGTGAGATTACAGCACAGCAGGAGAGTATGTATTGACTGGAGCATACAGGATTTTAGGAGCTAGGGGCGTATCAGGGTTTGAAGGACATCTGGTTAAGGTGTGACTCTGAGTAAGCGGGGGAGGTGCCCTCCTGCCAGATGGTTTGGGTCAGTCCTGATAACTCGGGCTGGTTCCTGCATTCCTTTTCTTTATCTTTATGGTCTGTTAGTCCTAGCGGCAGGGCGGGGCTGCCTGTCCTTGCTTTTCACAGTGTTTAGGCCTGAGTCTGAATTTTGAAACTTACTCTTTCAACTTCATATTTTTAAACCTTAAATCTGTATAGTTTTCCTTTCACTAAACCAGCTCTTGAACCATCCCTGATGGTCTCTGTCTCTCTGTCTTTTGTCTAACCTTTTTTTAAGTTTACTCATGGAGTCTTTAATACTCCTGAATGGTCTATATAAAAGCAACATTCTTTTTAGTGTAGCACACAGACCTCCTACTTTAAGGAATATCAGATCTAATCTTCTTTTATTCTGAAGGACTACCTCTGAGAGGGAGGTTAGGGATTCTTTGAGGTCAGCTAAAAAGTCTTTTTACTCTTTTTATATCTAAGTCAATGGCAGTTCTGAATTCTCCATAAGCCTCCTGTTGCAGGGCAACAGCAGATGTCCTTGTAGCTGCCCTTGCAGCACCTAGAGTATTTGCAACACCTAGAGTAGCAAATACAGACCCAGAGTTTAGCCGGCACAAAACACAAAGACACAAAGACACAGACGCTATCTCCTGAATCGGAACCACCTCGGATCCTTTTTCTTACAATAAGTCATTTAAACACTTTCCAACCTTGTCCCAACTATAGGAGCTAATTTCTGGTCCTTCAATAATAAACCAAGGACAAGTTTCTGACACAAAGACAAAAAATTTAACGAGACCCTTCTTCTTAAGTCTTACTCCCCTTTCCCTGAGAGAAGCCTTAAGGTCTTTGACAAAGACCGCTTCCTTAGACATTTTTTGCCCATTCTCAATTAGACATAAAACTCTTACCTGCTATGTCTTTCTCTCATGAGCGGTGAGAGCGCGCTGCGATGAACACCAGATCAGAGCAGCTACTTTCACTTTATCTGCATCGGTTTCTGGACAAATACCCAGGGTCCTCAACTTCTTTTTCTGTCTGGTGAGGGTCCATACCTCGAGCCTCATGTTGAGCACCACTTGCCCCCGCCAGCGGGGACTCAGTTATTCGTGGAGGTCGAGGGGGACCCATACCTGTGGGAGAACGGGCGAGAAAGAGGAGCAAGATAAAGCAGTGCCCTTGTCAAGGTCCGTTTATTGAGAGGAATGTACAGCATTTAAAGCTCTGAAGCAGGAATTGAAGCAGGAACTGAAGCTTAGAGCGGGGTGGGGGGTGGTGAGTACTGGGAAATGCCCAAGGACATAAGGTGAATCATTAAACCTCAAGATGTTCTCCTTAGACAATGAGGCAACAGTCTTCCGGGCACATGTTCTTTCTTTGAAAAGGTCAAGCCCTTCTCAGGAATCTGCTCAGGGCAGGGCTCTAGCTTTGCCCAGTCCAGCAGTGTGGTTCCGGTCCCCGACAACAGGACTCATGTGCAAGAACACTCCTGTGTTTCATGGGATGAAAGCGACACAAGAAAAGGAAATACTCTATTTAGAATCAGTTAAGTAGCAGGATAGTATAAGCAGGCCACGCGGGCACTATTGGTGTTTGCTTCCTTAGAGAACTTTAAGCAGTCGGGCAGTGATGTTTTGAGAAAGCCTGACCAGTACTTTTCAGCTTTAGAAAGAGTTATGGAACTTACTAGAGCCTTAGTTTCTGGAAAATGTCCCCTCGAATTGGTGTGGTGATAGGAGAGCTTCATTTATCGTAGAAACCAGTGCTTTCATTGGAAGCTCAGCAACTCACGACTACTTGGTGCTCACTTTGCCAGAGGCTGCCAGTTAGCACAGCAGATACCAACTCAATATTCCATAGGTGGATTTCTAAGTGATATTTTGATAATAAAGCTCCCAAATTGGGAAGTAAACTATCTTTTTTTAAAAAAGAAAACGTGGTTAAGAGCCCACTCAAGTTTACCACTAATCTATTCTCAATTGTATCCCAGCATACAGTTGAGTCAGAGAGAAAGGAATAGAATTGTAGTTGGTATGGTGAGAATTAAGCAAAACCTTGGCCCCTCCCAAAGACATGTGCCCAGTATGTAAAAGATATGCATCCCAATTGCAGATGGCACCATGCTTGGGAAGGCTTTGTGCCAGAGATACTGAAAAGATTAAAATGGGCTTGTCTTAGAGAATGGGGAACATGTGCTCAGAGGAAACCCCGCCCAGAGTCAGCTGCAGAGAGTCACAGGTCTCACTAGGAATTGCTGGCATCTGGATCCATTGTAATCAC
Source organism: Rattus rattus (assembly GCF_011064425.1). Taxonomy (NCBI): domain Eukaryota; kingdom Metazoa; phylum Chordata; class Mammalia; order Rodentia; family Muridae; genus Rattus; species Rattus rattus. Next base: position 57,068,420 of record NC_046157.1, on the reverse strand, counting down.
TCAACACTGACAAATATTGACGCTAAGGGGATGGTAAATTCCTAAGGTAGCCAGACGTCTGCATAAAGTACACTGGAGACTTACTCACTGGGTTCTCTTTAATGGTAGAGAAATGCTAGAGAAGTGTTTCCTACCCCCGAAGTGGACAGGCTTTGGGCATGTAGGAACATATCATTCATGTAAACAGCAAAACAAACATATAAGCAAAGGCATCGAATACATGTTCATTAGGTACACAACTCTGTCCCCAAGCAAATAGACAGCCCTAGCTGTCAATCAACAATCCCTGTCCCATGTGTGATCTATTCCAGTTAAAGTAAATGTAGTTATGAAAACTGAAAGTTGAAATATCAATTGAGACATCAATCATGGTTTTTGACACTGTGGGTAGGATGGAAAGGAGAGGAAGAAGGGGTTGGATTTGGGTGGGTGGGGAAGTAGGGAGAATTTGGGAGGACTCGGGGCACGGATGGGAAGTTTAATGAACATATTTTATATGAAAAAAACTACTTTCATAAATGAAAAAAAAGAATGTTAAATTCAAAACAAACTCATATTCACACCTCTTAAAAACCATGTGTTTATAGGAGAAAAATATGTGGGAAGAGAAAAAAAGAAGCCATAAAAATGCATTAGTAATTGCCATGTGGTATAAAGTATTTGTGTCTCTGTATGTGACTTAGTGAGAAGGAACTGGGAGTTTCAAGCCTAGAGCCCTGGGAAGGGCAAATCAGAACGTCAGGAGGAGGGGCAGGCCAAACACATCAAAAGGGTTCCAGCAGCCGAGGGTGCAGAGGAGGTGGCTAAGGGGTGACTAGTGTTAGAAGGTGGGAAGGAACTGAGAGGAAGAAAGGGAAGGGCAACAATATATAATCAGGATACCTTGTATAAAAAAAGAATCTATTTTCAATAAAAACTCCATTGAGATTAAATATTTAGTTATCAGTAGAATTTCCAAGGAAAGTGAACAGTGGATGAACAGTGAAGACACAGTCTGTGTCCATCATAACTGCTGCTCCCCAGCACAGGACCGAAAGTTCTTCAGAAGAAGCCAGCAATACAATACCACAAATAATCAGGAATGTGTCATGTTTCCTTATGAGAACTCAGCAGGCACTTGGAGACTTAACTAGCACTCTAGAAATGAGCCATAAATGTGTCTGTGTGTCAGAGCACTAAAGAGACACAGTCAACAGAATACACCCATACATATGTATGTACGTACGTACATACATACTTACTCTCTTGCATATACATATATATGAATTTGTTATTGTGCCCTTAAAAAATACAATCCCAGAAATCCCACAGGCATCCTTCTGAAGACTGGAGAACCTTCATAACTAGTGTATAATCCTGAGTCCATAGACTTCTGAAAATAACATGGACTGATTAAGTCTGAGTCTGAAGGCTTAAGAAACTGAGTAAACCGGAGTTCTGATGTCCAGGGACAGGAGAAGGTAAATGCTCCAGTGTTGAGGTATAATCTTTTGTTATATGTTGTAATGCTAACTACTAGCCTCCGAGGCTTGGTTGCCCCCAGGGATGAGAGAATCTGCAGGTAAACCCAGGTGATGCCCTGTAACCTTGCCCACAAAAGTAACCCTGATTGGTGAGTAATGATGCCTATAGCCTATAGCGGGGCAGAAGAGAGATAGGCAGGGGTGGGGAAGTAGGGGGTTAGGATGGGGTGGGTTGGGCGTGGTTTGGTTCCCAGGCCTGGAGTGGGAAGCAAGGAGAAGGTGGAGAGAGTAGGAAGCTGCCATGGAGTAGGTGAACCCATGGAAATAGGACCAGGAGGCTTGGCCAATGGCAGTTAAGAGCAGATGGAACATTTCAAATTATAACTGGGAGATTATTAATGGGGAAGTAGATTCTAGCAGCTTAGAGGGTTGATACCTGCCCAGCCTTACTGCTGATTAAGGCTAAAAGTTTACCTGTCTTTTATTTGGGAACTGAATAATCAAAGGTGTAATAGAACATCCCCCCTCTATTAAGATTAAATATATAATACAATACTCGGGCTCTAGAAGAGAGCACAGGCAGGGCTGTACCTCTTGAAACATTTCCACTTTAGTGTTTTGAACACATCCACCCTTATTGCTGAGGTAAAGCATTATTTACCTGACCTATTGGTAAATGCCAATGGGAACTTCTTCCAGAAACAGTCTTCCAAACAAACCCCAAAACAATGTTTTACCCACTCTCTGGGCATCTCCCTACGTAATCAGATGAATACAGTTAGTTGACAATCATATCTTGTAAAAGTATAGATATACAGTAAACTCAGTTACATTTCCGAATCAAGGTTATTTTCTGATGTACAAATGCATTAGAGAAGAAAATATGTTAAATCTATTTTTCAAGTTTTCTTACAAGTATATCATGTATGTTCGACATATTTTTTCCCAGATTCTTCTATCATGCCCTTTCTCCAAAATCCCTATCATGAGGTGTCTTTGTCCTATAGAAAATTTTACATATCATATCTTCATACATGGTCTAAATAATATTTTCCAGAACAATTTCCAAATTGGGTACAACAGAACTCAATTTATCAAGAATTCTCATAGGCAGTCAATGCGTAGTAGCAGTGCTCTGTAACCAAATGTTTGAAAAATAATTAAATAAATTAAACTAACATCTTGACTTTTAGGATGCCTACAGTCCTTTAAAGTACCAAGATGTACTTTGAACTTTAAAGATGGTAGCTGGAGCTTGAAGCTCCTCTAGTCTTTAGGTTTTTGTTTTTGTTTGTTATATCAGGTCCTAGGATTGGGTAACTGGTAGAGGCATTCTTTTTTTTTTTCTTTTCTTTTTTTTTGGAGCTGGGGACTGAACCCAGGGCCTTGTACTTGCTAGGCAAGCTCTCTACCACTGAGCTAAATCCCCAACCCCTGGTAGAGGCATTCTAATTAGACATTTGGTTTTATTTATTGCAGAAATGAATGTTTGTAGGCACAGTTTGTCTAAACAGGTTCTTTCAGCTAAATGATGTTTCAATGTATGGCTCTGAAAGTGCATTAAAGAAATTGTAGAAATATTAGGTAGACAGACATTTTAAAGCCACTGAAAACTGTTTCAAAGGTTTAACATCAGAGTAAAAATGTGTGCTCTGTAGAAGATGCAGGCTTACAGTCTTTTGAATATTCATCCGAGTGTATGACCAGCTCCTTCTTAACTTGGGGATGAAATGGGACAGAATTCAAACCACATTTGAGATTGCTTCTATTTAAAATTTAATCTAAGAAAAGGAGAAAGTATTGCTAAGTTTAGAAAGAAAAGCTCAGTCTAAGACTTGAATCCACAATGCTGCTCTAATTATCTAAGGTGAAGCCCTCGAGGAGTGGCCAGGACCCTTGGGAAGACTGCTGAAGAGATGAAGGGAGAGGGCGGAAGGAGACTGCTGTGGGATTAATTTTGAGAGGCACCTTTGCCAAAAGTTCTCATGAAATGTACATGGAGAGTAAGAGTATAATTTTTCCCTGTGAGTCATTATTGAAATCTTCATGTACCACTAACTGTGCTAAGGAGCTCTGTCAACCCTCACTACTGTAACAAAAAAGGAAAAATAAGGACATGATTTAGGGAGTGAAGCCTAGGAAAGCAAGAGTTCCAACTCTATCTTCCAATTGTCTGTGAAACCCGATTCAGTTATCTGAACTGCAGAGCAAAAGGCACGAGTCCTCACCTTGATCTGTGGGGTTTGCAAAATCTGGAAAGGATATTGACAGCAGATCCAGTTCCTCTCTCAGAGGAAGGGACAGGGCAGTTAAATGGAAACGATGAAATTGGGGGTGTGGGGGGGAGGAAACACACAAACTCTGGGTTTCAGATCTTTCTAGAAGTGTGACCATGTATCTTGGTTCAAATTCTGGAAAATATCAAACACACTAGTTACCTTTTAGCCTGTACAAAGTACAATACAGATGTGCTTAAACATGTAGCCAGGACATGGGAATGGTTGGGTATTGTTTATATATTTTTTTGTTGTTGTTGTTTTTTTTTTTTTTTATCAGACTCTACCAGCACTGTTCATTGCTTTCCACTCGAATCACTAATCACCTTCCAAAGCTACATTCAAGACACACTTAGAAAAAGGCCGAGTTATATATACAAAATGTGCTGAAGATTCTTGTTTTGTGTGCTTCCACTGGTCCCAGGTACTAGACACCCAAGATAAGCCACGATGTTAAAACAACGAAAATGTAGTAGCTCAGGCAAGCTCTGGGGTGTGTCTTCACCCATGGGCATTCTTGATTTGGAATTACTCCTCAGTGATAATCATTCAGTGTAAAAATTACTCTCATGAACCAAAGCGCAGCACAGTAAAGTGCTTTACAATGCCTTTGGGACAGGGGAGCAGTTGGCGTCAGGTGTCACAGTAACGGCCTCTGAATAAGTAAGAGTTTCATCCTGAATTTTCACGCTAAGAGCTCTCTTATCTGTTACACACTTGAGAAGAAGTTGGGCACCTGGCCCAAATGACTCTTTCCTCCTTTCGGAACTCCTGTGATAAGGAAGAATTTGATTTAATGTGATTCTCCTTCAACATGAAGTTACAGAACACCTCTCCTGCCTCCTTCACATTCTGCAATTGAGTCTTTAAAACAATAGAGAATGTCTGTGCACCCTCCCACACACCATTCCCCCCTCAACACCTCTCTTTTAGTTTCCACAAGTTGAAAAGTCCCTAGAATTAATATGTTTAAAATGGAAGAGGTTGGACTGTCATCCTGGCCAATTGGATGAGGACTTATCCATTTAAGGTACACCCAAGAGTAACTTGTCTAAAACTGTGACTATCATCAAAGCTTAACCCTGAGCTTAAGAACTTACCAACCTTATCTGTTCTTGTGGTGTTTCTACAGGGAAAATATCACCACAAAAGTGGGGTATCCGAATTAGCCACACCTCATGGAGTAACATTTTTCTAATGCAAAATCAGGTTATCATTATGGGATTTGGGGGTTGGAACTCACTTCAAAAATCATCTGCAAGACCTTCCACCAAGGTAGGTGACTGTCTCTGCAGCATGTTCTAGAAAGTTGTCCAGCTGCTACTGTCCTGTTTTCTACCACCCAGAACCAGCTTCCAAAAGCTGGAATCTTGTGTTTTTAAACTGAACCCTATGTTACCCTCTTTTCATTTCTGTTCTTAGTTTCAATGCTGCCTCTTCAAGTAATGTCAAATGCAGATTGATTTTTGCCTTCATCTGCAGGATAATCCTTCATGAGTGTTAAGACAGTTATTCAATATTCCTCTAGAATTGGTTTGACTCCTCTCCCACCCCTTCCCCTTCTCTCCCCACCCATCCCCTCCCCTCCTCTCCTCTATCTGACTTTTCTGAATTGTGCCTTCTAGAGTGTACAGGTTCCAAGCTCCTCCTGTTTGGATACATTAATTCATTTCTGCAAATGCCCTTCTCACTTGAGATATGTTCAATGAATATCTAGGTTGAAAAAACATTGTAAAATTCTAAGCTTACAAATAAGAAAACAATGTGTTATAAACGGACACAGAGTGTAGTGAGATGAACAGAGTGAGGTGAAAGAGAGAATGTTATTGGGAGACTGGAAGCTTGCACTCATCCTCGGGGTGAGCAGGAAATGCCTCACTAATGAAGTAACGTTTCAACAGACAAACAATGAAAACAAGGAAGAAGGATTTGCAACTGCCAAGAGGGAAAGGGTATTGAGGAATAAAAAACAGTTCCTAAGGTAGGAAAGAGTCTCACATCTTTTGAGGTTGAATAGAAGAATAGGGGAGAGTGGAAAGTGGTGAAGTCAAAGAGGTTGTTATGGGATAAAATGTCTCCCTCTCTAAAGCTCATAGGACAAGGCCCTTTGCTCCAGTGTATTAAAATGTGACTTAGTTTGAAAACGCTCACTTTAAAGAGTTGCTGAAGTTAAGATCATTCTGGAAGTTTCTAATCCAACCTTGGCTGACAGTCTCATAAGAACATGAAACTGGGGCATGAATGAACTTGTATGCAAGGATGACTATATGGAGATTCAGGAGGAAGCAACCACCTTGAGGAAGGAAGTCACAGAAGGATCCACATTTCTGACACCTTCATCCTGGACTTGCAGCCTCCGGAACTGTGGAAACTCGGTAGTTTAAGTCAACTACCTCCAGTTGCTTTGAGAGCCTCAGCAAATTAAAGGACAGATAATGTAAGTCCTTGGAAGCCATTTTAAGTACTTTGAGAAAGAAGCCAATAGAATTGTTTTTCAGGTGATGGGTATAATTTAGTTGAAATTGTAAAGGGATGGATGTAGTTTCTGCACTGAAAGTAGTCCATTGGCATCAAGGAGATAAGAGGAGAGACCAGTAACAGGCTGTTGCAGAAATTTACCCAAGAATAGGAGGTAGTAAGAAGAGGGGAATGCTAGAATATGCTTTTAAATTAGAGCCCAGAATATTGTATGGTTACTTACGTGGAATTGTTATGTGAGGGAAAAGCTGAAGAGCTAAGGGTATCCCAAGGCTTTATCCATGGCAACCAGAGGAAGTAAGTTGTCACTCACCAAGATGGGTAAAGCCATGAGAATAACAGGTTTTACTGGGGATGACAATGAATTTAGTTTGAGCATCCTAACTTTATGATTTTCATGCATATTTGAGTTTAAGATCCTACTGTATAAATGTATAATTCATAGGCATGATCGTGGCAAAGATAGTACTGAGAGAGATTACTTAGTGTGCAGTGGGAATAAAAAGATAATTTAGAACTTAGTACTTGGTACTGAGCTCTAGTACTTGAATCTTTGAGGTTGTTATGCTAAACAGAAATGGACAAAAAGCAACCAAACAATGAATTGCAGGCAGGAAAAAAGAAAATGGTTGACTAATTTCCAAGAAGCGAAACCTAAGACATGTTTTTATCAGGGGAGAATGGTTATCTGGATAAATGTTTCAGGTCTACCAAATAATATAAGAGCTCTGTTAGACTAAGTGATAGAGTGGTCCCTAGTGACATGACCAGAATAGGTTTAGGGAATGACAGGCACAATGTATCGTTAGAATGGGTTCAGAATGGATGGGTGAAAAGAATGAGGGGCACAAATTATAGAAATATTTCTTTGAAGATTTCTGCTTTGAACAAGGCTAAAAAGCTAAAAGCTGCCCATAGAGAGACAACAAAAAGAACGAATGTTAACTATATAAAAATCTGCAGAGGAGGAATGAGAAATTTACACTACCTGGTACTTAAAGACGACACTGATTTTATCCCCCAACTTTCACATACATGTGAGCACACACACATGTGCACCTGTACACACGTGAACATGCACAGGTGTGTGTTCCTACACACATATGCACATGAACACACAGAAAGAATAGAGAGAAAACAAACAAAAGCAAACAAATAAGTATGAAGTAGGGAATCTTACTTTCGATGGCCCATGAGAACCACTAGGTACAAAGAGGGGGATTCAGGATTTGTCGAATGATGGAAGATGGTATCAGTTAAGTCTTCAAGACTGAGGTCTGATGAGTGCTAAACTAAAAATTTGGGACTTCTAGGGTGACAAATGAAAAATGAGAATCGCCAAGTTTGTCTAAATCAGCTCAATCAACAGAAATACAACACGAACCACACAGATCATTCTCAACTTGTAAAAATCTTACTTTGTGTGCGTGTAAAAGTTCTTCTGCATATGTGTCTATGAACCCTGTACATTTCTGGTACCCAGGGAGGCCAGTAGAGGGCACTGGATCCCCTGGGACTGGACTTTTTTATGGTTGTAGGCTAACATGTGGGTCCTGGGAATTGAACCTCTGTAGTACAACCAATTTAAGCTTATCCCTGACTAGCTTACAAATAAATAAGAGTCAGATTATGGTTATTTTATTTGGCTTTGGCAAATACTGGGGGGTAACCCCTAATCTACTCTTCTAACTGCTGTTCTGGCTACCTCCCCAGCAGTGTACCCTAGATACTTGCTGTTTCTTCTGGCCATATGCTCACGGTCCATCTCCCCTCATGGTGGCTTCCTCTCTCTCCTGGTCTCTTTCTCTCTCTTCTCCACCCCCAACTAGGTAATTCAAAACCCATCTACCTCTAATCCCTCTAGTAATTGGCTCCAGCCAATTTTACTTAACCAATAGTTTTAAACTAATGAGCAAAGTTTGCACAATAAAAGGTTGTAAACCTGTGAATTTACTTATAGCCCTAGACCTTCTAGTATAAAATTTAGAACTACAATACATAGAAACAGACGAAACCTCATCAATTCCCCCACTTTATCTAAATAAAAATACTTTCTCTTATAATAAAAAATAATATACAGTAGGGACAATTATGAAATTATTATAAAAATTATTAGGTCAGAGTTAAATTCAAAAGTTTAGTCTGTTCATATTTGGCAACTCAGGAGAAAGGATTTTATTATCTATCCTATCCTGGTGAGTTCAGGATATCTAAATCAATTTATATCATAACTTATATTACCAAAATCCTAAAATTACCTTCTTAGACCTAGAACATCTTTTAAAATCTTAATCAATTTAAGCTTATAATAAGACTCTGATTATTTAGTATTCAACCCCATCAGAGGCCTGAGAAGGAAATAAATATTACATGAGTATTCAGGAAGCATAGGATGTGGCTTCCAAAAAATATAGAAATGACAGGGTTGGCTGACCACCTGGAGTCTTTAATATTCTCTATAATGTTAGAGCATCTATCTTCACCCTTCTAGCCCAGAATATCTGACAGACGTTTTGTGAAGCAGGAATTATGAAAGACTTGCTTACCCTGTATTGGCAGAGCTTGGCCCTGGGTTTATTTGTCCTTTCTGGACACATTTGTCTGTAGTTGAAGCGTAGGAATATCATTGCCCAGTGGCTAGCTTGCAATGGTCGAAGCAACTCCACATGGAGGTTATTGATGCTCATCATCTTTGAAGTGGGATTGGTGTACTGTCAGGAGCAGACCTGTCTCATAGTCAAAAGATCTTTTAAAACTGAAATAATTTTAAATGCCATTTTCTGTGGATCTCTGACGTTTTCAAAGACCAACTAGTTATCTATAGTATATTTGAGTTGTTCAACATTATTTATTCTTAGCTATTTACTATCCGAATAACCTTGAAAGCATTTTATTGTAATTAATTAAATTAGAATCTATTATGACCATGAGTTTGATTATCTGACTACTAATTTGCATTTCCTAACCATCCTTAATAGTTCATAACTTGTGTTTTTTAATCATCCTTAATAGTTTGCAATAGCAGCTATTAAAAAGACTGAGACTTTTTGTGTTTTTAAATGAGTTGCACAGACATAACACCTATACAAGAGTTTTAAATATATATATGTATATATGTATGTATATAATGTAACAAAATTAATCTTAAATTTTGTATCAATATACAAAGATTTTTACCAATAAAAACTTTAAACCTGTATCAATCTACAAAATTCTGTACCAATGTAACAAAATATAATCTCATTTTTGCATAAAAAATAAAAATATCTCTACCAATGGAAGATTATGGCTATGTTTTTTAGGTTGAGTATATTCAATAATCTATCCCTATTTGTCTAATGTCATAATATTTCTATATTCCACACTCTTGTTTATTTGTTCAATTTTTATAATATTTCTATATTCCCCCCCTTTTAGCCCCCTATCCTTTATCTAAGAAAGAGAAAAGGAAAGGAGCAGAAAGATAGAAAATCTTGTGTTTAAGCTCCCAATTTTGTTTCCTTTTCCTCCTAGACCATAACTATTTGTAATCATCCCCTAAGATGACAACATATCTATCATTCATAAAATGATCAAAACCATCCATTCCAACTTCAGGGATTGGGATGATGGTCTTCTTGCAATTGCTTCTTGTTGAATTGGGGTGAAGAATTTCTTTTTTTGAGAGCCAAAGAAAATTAGAAAAAAATGGTTAGTCTTAAGAAATCTAGCTATAGCCTTTGCCGTGCAGTCTCTATATATTGAGAAAGTTTAGGACTTAACTGAAGTCGTGACTGGAATATCTGAAAGTCTGAATAAACCAAGGTCGTCTGGGATTAGTAGCCCTTCCTGAAGTTCTCAAAGCAAATCTCTGAAAATGGCATCAGTTGAGGCAGGATCAGGCATCCCAGCATTCTTGAGGATGAATCTTGCCAGGGCTGCTTTTTTTTTGCCTTCCATTCTGCAGTATATAAATCTTACAAGCAGTATATAGCTCTATAAAGACATTTTATGGAATATGGAGGGTGCACAGATCAATTAAGAATGATTTCCTGCTTTTTGTTTGAGCAGGTGAAAGACATCTTTCTTTAAGTGCTAGTTTGAATTATATTAGATTGTAATACCAATTTTTATCTATACCATTTAAAATAATGGCATGAAAACTCTGGAGGATTTTGTAATCAAGAAGATTGGCCTTCCAAAGGCTATGTTTTTAATGTCTCAGCCAGTCTCAGAACTGTTCTCAAGTAGCAGGATCAGTGTACATGTTACCTGTTTTGTGGATCTTGCGAATGTCCCTCTTTTTGTCTGTAGCCAAGATTTTCAGGGGTCTTCTCTGGTCAAGTCTTATCTTCAATAATCTGTGTGGAAGATATAGCTTTTCTTTTCCTGTTGGAACAAATGTAAAGTCTCCTTTCCAACATAACAAGTCTCCTTTCTTCCATTTTGGAATTAGGACTTCTATAGTCTGATCTAATTCAGCAGTCCTTCTAAAATCTAGTGGATCTTATCAGTTCTACTTGTCTCTACGACTTTTTAAAAATTTAAAGTCAACCAAGCACATTTAAAACCGTCTTTGGTTCTACAAACCTCAGTCCTCTAGAAGAGAATCTAATGCTCTTAACCTCCAAGCCATATCTTCAATGCCCCATTTTCAACTTTTTAATAACATTCACTAAAAAAATAAAAGAGATAAGCAAACAGGTTTAAAAATATAGCTTATTTTTTATATTTTATGCTATATATACAGACCATCATTTCAGCATGCAATCAGTATAAAAACTAAAAGATACACAGCATCTTTCTAAATATGCTTAATCTTTCAAGTTTGGTGTATGTTTTTCCCCCTTACACTCAGCTTACGAGAGGCAAAATTCCAAACACTCAGTAGCTGTGTGTGCAGTGGAGTGGACAGGGCAGGTCAAAGGGTAGGAAAGAAACTGTAAGTTATTTCTATGTATGTCTGTGGAACATTCCTCTCAGGACACAAACATCCTGTAATATATTCAATCTTCAATCAGCCAGGTATGATTATATATAATTATGCTATTATCTTACCCAATCTAGCTTATCCAGAGAAATATCATGAGAGTCTTAGTCACACACTCTGTTAAAGTCCAAAGTGGCTGTGTCAGCCACATTTATCCAACAGAGGTTAATCCAGCATGCATTTCCTTGCTGAAGCTGCCGGCCTCAGCTTCAGAAGGTCCTTTTTTGCTTTTGTGTGTCTCTTTTTATGCCAATGGTTTAACGATAAAGTCTGCATCCTTATGGTTATTTGTAGGGAGGTGATCTTTTTATTGTTGCTGATAGTTGAAACAATTAATTTTTGAGGACAAGGAAAGCTTGGAAAGAGAAAGACTGCTTGCCATAAAGAATGGCAAAGCCGTATTTGAGGATTAGACCTGAATCTACGACTTTGAATACTGTAAGCAGGAAAGATCTTACATTTCATGGAAAAAATACCAAGACAAGAGATTAGGCAATCTACTGTTAGAATGACTTCAAACTCAACTGACAAAGGGAATTGGATGGAGGATAAATGCCCCATAAAAGCACATTAAGGAGGATGCAGGAAGAAGGAATAACAGAGGGGAGAAACAGAAACAAAGTCCTCAGATTTCACAGGGAAAAACAAGAGCTCAGTTCGGAAACGATTTATATGCTGTGCACTCCTCCAGCGTTTATGTGCCCATCCTCAAAAGTGGGGTAAAACAGTCTGATATTTTTAATAACAGGGAAATGGATATGCCTTCAAAGAGCAAATAGTATTGATAGGGTAGAACTGATAACCAGAAGTAAAAACCTGAAGTCTGGGTCTTTTACAAAGGAAACTGACCTGTGTGTTATTGCTTGCTCTGCCGGAGTAAGATTTAAAAGGTATTTCTTCTTACAGACAGCTTGAATAGCCCCGAAGCCCATGGGTCGCCCTCCAGACTATTCAGACAGCTGGTTCTGCAGGCTTCTCACATCCCTGTTCTCTGTTGGAGAGAACCATACGAAATTGGCTGGTTTGTCTCTATGACATTCCGCACTCTTTTAAACTGGTTTTTATGCATCCCTTTTCAGCATACTCGTCTCTGAGGACATAAATTGTGAGTGAAGTACCTAAACGAGGGACCAGACAATAACTCACCGTTAAGCCTGGGTCTATCAAGTCCCCATGTGGTGATACTTTTCCGATAGGCAAAGCTCCATCTCTCTTCTATAACCTGAGAGGAATGTAGTCTGCCTCACGGAGCTGTTAGTAGGCTTAGTGGTGACATCTGCTAAGTGCTTGGCACCTAATGACAGCCAGTAAAGCCTAGCTTAGCACTGGAACTGTGGGCTTCATCAAGTCTAGTTGTTTAAGACTCACAACGATGATGAGGAAACCTGAGAGAGATAATTTAACTAAATTGGAATGTGTCTGCATGAGCTTGGAAGTGAGCAGATGAGAAATGAGTACCCAAAGTCATCAATACATGAGCAGTGCGTGCTACCACTAATATCCTGGGGGGATGATGATGATGGGGAGCCTTTATTCTGGGGCATTTTACATGCCTATTCCCATCTCTTTGTGTCCCCGCCACCCCCCCGTCATCTCTTACACACAGCTTGATTAAGATATAACTCATATGCTGAAGAGTTGGCTCATATGAAGTATACAGCTCCGTGTGACTAGTGTCATTGCAGACATACGACTCCTCAGCATGGTCACATTCAGAGACTTTCCATCATCCAGTAACCCCTTTCTCTCTCCCCTCCCCCAACTCCTCAACAACTACCAATCTACTCTATCTCTGGACATGTCACTTCCGTACATTACACACATGGCATCATACAATGTATAGTCTTTTGAGATGGTTTCTGCCACTCAGCATGTTTCCAGGGTTCATTCAGGTTATAGCATCCTATCCATTATGATCGTATTATGGCTAAATATGATTTCATAACCCAATCTATTTGTCTGATTTTTTTTCTGTTTCTATTTTTCATTTATTATAAACAGTGCTAACCTAAGCATTTGCTTTTGAACATCTTTCTCACTCCTGCTCATCACACACACACACACACACACACACACACACACACACACACACGCACGCACACATACACACACGCACATGAGTAGAATAGAAACCTTTCAACCTTTTCTTGATTTTCTATCACTGGAAAAAAAGAGCATTAGTAATTCTAGTCTGTTTCCCTTAAACAATCTCCTCTGAGAATCCTATTTGTTAAATGCTTCTTCACTGTTATAAGTAACTGAGAACTTGCTACATATCAGATGATATTCCAGGCACTGAGCAGTGTTGGGAGCGCGATGGGTACCATCTCCTGGGTCTAGGTGGAACCTGATGACACCAGCCATACTTTCCCTCTGTAGCAGATATAATCTCAGGCAACCTTGTAGATGAATGTGTTATTGATGAGATAGTCTCTACCCCTGTTTAGATCTCCATGCATATTTCTAACAGTAGGAATAAGTCATGAGGGGAGACAAAAAAAAAGTGTGGGGCAATGGACCATGCTAGGAAACTTGATAAGGTTGAGTGGGTTCAGAAACCCCAGCAACTTATACATGCAGACACAAGACATTTCACCTACTCCTGACCAGATTCCTGGCCTGGAACATGTGACCACAACTACCACATAAAGAATGTGACCATTGGTCTTGTAGCACAGAACACAAGAGTTCTCCATGCTAATAAGGTATCTACAGGCCCTGAGGGTTTAGTTAATAAGCTTCCCTTCCTGGACATTCCTTTTTGCAAGAGGTATTTAATCTCTGATCTACCCTGAGGAGGTGGTATGCACTCATTTTCCATGATGAACAATCAATAAACAGTATGGACAAGCAAGGACTGCCTCTCTCATCAAGGACTGCTGTGGGGAGCCTTTGTTGTACAGAGCTGTGCTGGACTAGGTCTCCCACAGAAGGGTGGTTTCTTACCCAGCTGAGTCCCCATCAGCACTTCCCACAAGCCCAACCCCTGACAGCTGCGTAAGGCAAAACGAAGTCTAGTGTTTGGCATTTGGTCTGCCTGAGCAGGGCTCACACACCCCAGAGACCAGATGGAACACAGAACCCCAGGCATGGAGCCAGGGGAGTTTCCTGTTATGAAAAAAGTGAAAGCCGAGACATGCTTTCTGTAGGCCAAAGCATTGCTCAAGTAGTTAGAATTGCTGGGTCATAACACTAGGATAAGGAGGGCACATTTATCTGATTGATATACAGCCCATCAGATGGGGGATGATGTTTAACAGAAGAAAAATTGTGCCATGATTTATAACTGTCCATTAGATAGCTGTGTGGTATCAGGCAAGCCATTAACCTCTCTGTGTCCCATTTATCATCAGCTGTTGAAAAGGAATTAAATACCAAAGATAGCTCCTTTCCAAAGGTATGCAGGAAGAACCGAACCTGAAGAACTTTCTAACACTGTTCCAAAATACAGCTAAGCCTTGAGCAGATTAAACTACACATAATGGCAGACATCTAGAGTTCACATTAAAGACTGAAGGGAAGGATTTATTTTATTTTGTTTAGAAAGAAGACAGAAGAATTTCAAACAGGCTGTAAACTTGACTGGGCAATGTCAACTCACTCGTGTCTCAGCCTGGAGAAGATCATTTCTAAACCCTAAGTTCAAGTCTGCACTTATCCTTCCCCAGCTCCACCCGTGGTGATTCACAGAAAGGGCTCACCTTTTGTTTAACCTCAACTCCACCCTGATGGCTGTTTTGGAATTTTCCCTGTGCTCTGGAGATGGGATTGTTCCCAACACTCTGAAACCATATGGCTACACAGGGGTGGGCATCTCATCACCCAGAGTGCAGTACTACATACCCATGAACACCTGACAGAAGATGCCCCTGTGAGTGGTGACCTCACCTTTTCTTCTTAGATGTACTCTGTCATTTTATGATGCCATTGTGGTCCTTGTAGGAAGGTAACCATCCTTTTCTTTGATCTCCATTAATTGCCCATAGCCCATAGAAGCTGTAACTAAGCAAGCAGGGACATGATATTCCAAGTAGCACAATCCTAAATGAGTTGCTTTGTTTGGGTTTGTTTTGGTGTCCTTGAGAACAAACTCATGGATTGCTTCAGGATAGGTAAGTTCTTTTCTGCAAAACTGGATTCCCCAGGCCACAGCAGGCCTTTGAGTTGGGCCTATAGCCTTCCCTTACTCTGCCTCGAAGTGATATGGCCACAAGGAAGACCTGAGGCTGCCTATGCCCCCGTGCCTAAGGCAACAATGCCGTCAGACATGTACATATGTTTGAGATGAAGAGGCAGCTTTGTCTACCTTCCTGATTCTTCTATCCACTTGCAGAACTGTGCTGTATCTTTAACAGTCATCCTCATGAAAGAAAAAGTATTTTGTTTTTTGGAAGAGTCAATGATAAACTGTATACAACACGAACTGTAGAAGGAAAATGAAGAACAAGTTTAATTAAGTAACTGAAGATCTACATCCCCAAGTTACTCAAGAGGCATATCTTCTCTATCAAAGTACTCATGGAGGCCATTGTTGAAGCCCAATTATAGTCATGAATGAAAAGATACCTACCTCTCTGCTGGTCAGTCTATTACTGATATAAGTAACACAGACATTGTTTAAGTGATCAGCATCTGTGATATAATAAAACTGAACATTGCAAAATCCACTGAAACATGCAGAGTGGCTATCTCTGGGACGCAGCCTCTGGAACTGAACTTGCAGGTTGAGACTGTATTTGGAATTTAAGTTTTTATTACATGGACTAGTTAGGCACTCTGTTTTCATCTCCTTATAATACTTTGGGTTCCTAAATTAATATAGTTACCTATGCATATGTATCAGAATATATAAATTCATTCTCTATATTCATTCTAAGACATTAATAATTTTTCTCATTGCTACAATAAAATAATCTGACAAAAACACCTCAAGGAAGGAATTGTTTATTTTTGCTTATGTTCACACACCATATAGGGCTTGATAGTGAGGAAGGGATGGTGGAGGGGCAGGAGGTGGCTGGCCACATTGCCTATAGGCAGGACGCAGAATACTGAATGCTCAACTCACCATCCCTAGTCACTGGGAACGCCCAACTCATGGTTGTTGCCCCCCCACGTTAGGAGGGATCTTCCTGCCTCATTAATCTAATTAGATAATCATTTAGAGCTATTTCCAGAAATTTGTTTCTAAGGCAATCCCAAATCCTGTCAGCTTGACAGCTAAGAGAAACCACTATAAAACACTAAAACTGGATCATTAATGCACATAAAGTCACACTTTTCTTTTGGTAAACCAGACACGGCAGGCATGCCACTCACTTCCTGGCTGCTCTGAGGTCAATCTTCCACAAATGCCTGCCTACCTCTTTCCCTGGAAATCTGTTCTCTGTAGTTAGGACCACCTCACATTTCTCCCTCCACCAAGGCATGAACCCAATTGCCTGATAGGTGGGAAAGTTTTACCCCTTACTTCAACTGTGAATGATTTCTGTGGTGTCATTGCTTCCAAAACTTTCTGTGGAAGCAGAAACCACATCTTTTGTTCCACTTCTTTCCCAGATCTCTGCTGCCTCCCTCAGAAGTGAGGCACTCCCTCAATAAATAACTGGTTTAAGAACTGGAAATAAAAAAAAAAGTAAAACCACTGGGCATGGTGGCACACACCCATTGTGCCAGCATGCAGGAGGCTCAGGCAAGACGGGCTTGAACAGTGTGAATTCAACCTGTATAAAAGTAGCTTTTGTTCTCCTGAAGGGATTGTTGTCTCAGAGGCTTTCTGCCTCTGCTAATCTAGGCCTAATCCTGGAAGCTTCTGGCTTCCATACAACCTAATCTAGGCCTAGAATGTTTTCAGCCTCTGAGACTTACTGCTGAGTAAGCTTACTCTTTCTAGTTCTTTCTGAGCTCTGGCTAGTAGGTTCAACTCAACTGTACTGGCTCAAACTCCTCTCCAAGCTGACTGATTCAACCTGGCTTTTCTCTCTCTGCCTTTTCTGAATTGCTCTCCTTGGCCTCATACTAACATTGGCAATATGTTCTAACCTTCTGGCTCCTCCTCGTTCTCTGACTCATTCTGTCTTCACCTGTGTCTCGCTTGTTCTCTCTTCAACCTGTCTCACTCTAACTGTCCCAATAAAACCGCCTTTGAATTCCATGAACTCAACTCCACTGCCTGCCTCTCCACTCACTGACTCAACTGAACTCATTGAACAGAGCTGCATAGCACTTAGAGATCTGTATGCTTCTTGTCTCCTGAGTGCTAGGATTAAACTTGGGTACCCCATACCTGGACCTAAGCTTCTCTTTACCCAAAACTCGCTCTATACAAGCCTGGCCTTGAACTCAGAGATCTGCTTGTCTCTGTCTCCTGGAATTAAATGCAAGTCTGTATTCCAGCTGCATCACACAGACCTGGATGGTCTTTGGATGCAATCTCTTGCCAGAGCAGCCATGTTCTGAATTAAAATTTCTATATAAGCCTGGGCAATGTACTGTGAACCTGTTGTAGAGGGAAAGGGGGAAAAAATCCCTGTGTTAGGCTCAGAATCTAGAGTGAACATTTAAGAATATTGGAAAAGAGCCATGTGTTTCTGTCTTCCACCATTCTTTGTAACAAAGTGTCTGAGAATGAGTAATCTGTAATGGACAGAAATTTACTACCTTGATTCTGGAGGGTGAGAAATGTCAGAGAAAGGAGTCAGAGAATGAAGTTGACCTTTGTCCTTCATCACACATGGCAGAGGGCAGAAGGGCAAGAGAGCAAGAGAGGTTGAACGATCCCTTCAGACTCAACCCATTCTTAGAAAAATATTAAATCACCCTGCTCACATCTAGCAGATCCTTCTTAACGGCAATTAAGTTCAAAGAATAGATTTGGATAAAACATTTAAAACACAGCGGTCTCAAGGATAAATATTGAAAAATGAGAAAAGTTCAGCTTACATAAACCATTTTCAGAGAGGGCAGCCATTTGTAAAATAGCAAATGAGGTGTGTGTGTGTGTGTGTGCGTGTGTGTGTGTGTGTTTAAATGCATGAAGACATGCGTAGACTTGAAAATGTTGACAGAAGTGATAAACAATAAAAAGAATCAGACATGATTATCACCAGTCAAGTCAAGGAGCCTGGGAAGGCAGAGGTGAGCCAGAGTCGTCAGCTGAACTTGTTCTAAATGACGATGACCTTGTCAGCTACATCCTGCCTGACATTTACAGAAAGGTGGTTGATAATAGGATTGATGAATTCATTAGCATTGGGAATCATGCAAAAGCTGAATCTTTAACACATTTTATTAAGTGTGCACTAAGAATATGCTGGCTTGGAGAGGACAGCAATTTCAAATGTTTAGAACTGGAAAGGGAAATTAAGCAACCTAGCTTTGCCCTAACAATCGAAGGGTGAGAAGGCGCCTCTCCTGAGCCAGGCTGTGCTTCTGTGGCAGGAGGACCAGAGATTATGTAAGCTCAGAGAAGCCTGGATGGCGCTGAAGGCTGGGCACAAAATAGAAATGCCTGTCGCTGAGTCACACGCTGGACAAAGAGTTCGCTTCTGATTTCTCAGGAGGAAAAGACTAGACATTGGAGATGTCCTTCCTTTATTGATTCAACTAGTATTTAGACAGCGCTTTTAATGTGCTGAATCTGAGCTCGGTTGCTGTGGAGACGGACATAAAATGGTCCAAGTGGCCCACAAACAGTTAGGTGCTTCGCATCACTTCTGGTTGTGGCTCTGGGCTTCTTGCAAATCACTGCTGGGTTTATTTGGTTCATACAGAACTTCTATGGATTCCTGATTGTTTGTTTTGTTTTTGTTTCTGTTGAGACAGTGTTGGGAAAAATGGACCCCCTCCCTTCCACAGCCCAAGATTTTGGCATTCTAATTGGTAAAAAAAAATTCTGGGAGCGATGCCACACAGTGGTAAATGAGCTATAATCCTCCAGCACAAGTACTCTCAGTATGCATAGTTGGGCCTCACAGTAAAGTCCACTGCCATGATGTGTCTCCTCCTGTCTTCCCCCAGCCCACTGGCAGGTTGGTAATCATAGTGACTAATCATCCAGAGCACCTTTTCATTACATCTATCCTGTCATACCTTTTAGAATTTTATTTTAGTAAATTGAATGTATTATCAGTGCGTAGTTTTGCTTACAAGAGTTATGATTTCAGTCTTGTGGTTTATTTTGGTAAATAGGGATTGAAGGCATCTGAAAATGGCTGCCTTTTCTGTTGCCTTCAGCCTTCTCAGTTTGTATTCCAGTGTTGTTATCAGGAAAAATGGACCACCCCTCCCTCCAGAAGCAAACAAACATGAACCCATGACCCCAAGATTTTGGCATTCTAATGTGTCCCTTGCCTTAAACACATAGTAGTTCACTGGGGGTTCAGTCTTAGCAGGAATTCCCCTTCCACTGGTCCCTAGGATAAAAAAAATTCCTGCTTGTAAGTCCCGATGGCCATGAAATTGGTAAATGAGCCCCTTAGTTCTTCAATTCCTCCAGCACAAGTGACTGACATTAGCCTCTGTATTTGCTGTATTCTGGCTGTGTCTCTCAGGAGTGTGCATAGTTGGGCCATCCATCTTAGTATAAAGTCCACATGTGGGGCAGGCTCTGAATGGGATGTCAGTCTCCTTTCCTGTCTTCCCCCAGCCCATCATCCGTCTTGGCAGGTTGGTAATCATAGTGACTAATCATCCAGAGTATGTCTTTTTCATTGGGTTACATCTATCTTTCAGTTCCAACCATTTTTAGAATTTTTTTTTAGTAAATTGAATGTATTTTCTGTATCCATTCCTCTGTTGAAGGGCATCTGGGTTCTTTCCAGTTTTGCTGAGAACAAGAGTTGGGGCATCTTTGATTTGGAGTATAGAGGCAGAGAGAACCTCCAGAGAGATTTGGTGCAATCCCACCAACAATGGAGGAGTGTTCTCTTTCTTGCTAAGAATGAGTTTTGGCTTCTCACTGGTGTGAGGTGAAATCTCATTTTGATTTGCATTTCCTGAAATAGTTGGATTTTTTGGGTGTTTCTAAGACGAATTCTTTGTTTATCTGAACCCCATTTTTTAATAGGGAGTCAAATTTTCCAGTTCTTTATGCTAAAGAAAATTATTTATGGTGATTGATAGATTCATTTATAAGCCATTTTTTTTTCAGGAATGAATAGTTTGTTGTCTGGTTTAATGATTGTACTTGGAGTTTATATCATATGCTTTAAATAGAAACATGCTCCTTTGTCAAAAAATCAAAAAATTTTCAACATTGATTGATATCATTTATTTTTTATGAAGATTTCCCTGGTAATGATTGTAAGGAGTTTATGTCATATGCTTAAATAGAAACATGTAAAAAATTTTCAACATTGAGGACCTAATATATGAGATTTCCAGAAGTGTATGCACTCTCAAAAGATTTCTTTTATTACTGAGACTTATTTTAATGTGCAAACCCATTCTCTTTATAAATTGTCTTTATTACTGAATTTTGCTAGTATGCTTATGCCTATTTCAACTTAATGCACATATGGATTCATAGTGTTTGTGGGTTGTCATTTTTAAGGAATATTCATGTTTTAAGAAGGCTCTTTGCATCAAAAGAAAAACATAATTGAAAGCAAAATTTATGTTTTTAGCCAACATTAGCCTAGAGTTCTTCATTTTCAGCCCTCTGTCCCTGGGAAAGTTAATTTAGGAAGAATTAATCCCATTGGTTAGCAACCTTTTCTTCATTCCACTACATTGTTCAGAGCTAATATTCCTCAAACCACTCACATAATGAAGCAATGGGCATAACATTAAGAAATATTAAAAATTCAAACAGTCATAATCTAATTCACAGATCATTTGTTCTAAATCAATACTTTTATCTCAAGTGGTTAATTTCTAAGAAAAGCTTTAGCAAGAAAAAAATTTAGGAGTATCTTGAAGGAGAAAATGCATGTTCTATAGAAATTCTATATTTTATAGATTTCACTCACTTCTAGAATTCATACATTTCAATGTTTTCTGGTCCACTGGTACTTCCCAAAGAGTGAAAATTGTAAACGCGATGCTCCTTGCTAAGATTGGCCCTCAGATGTAGGCATAAGAGGATAAACACAGAGTTATTTGAAATTTAGCATTAGCAGATGTTTGTCACTCACGCCACACACACACAAAATTCTAGTCAAGTGAAAACATGGAAACATGAATGGTGGTAATAACTTAGAGAAAGCATGCACTTCTATGGCTATTTTGTAGAAGGTGTTTTTTTTTTTTTTTTTTTTTCAAATTTTTGCCCATATTTTAATTATACCCTATACCTTCAAGAGATCCTATAATAAACATTATGCTATGCAATATTTTAAAAAGTGAAAGGAAATTAAAGTTGGTCAATTACAATTTAAGTGAAGCAATACTTGATGGTGCATAAACAAAGTGAATTCAGTAAAGCCTAAGAAAGCATCCTCCTAGGAGGAGCAAGAGGTGGGACACTTGCATGACCGTTACCGTTCCTACCAGTTTTTCTGTTTGGATCAGAGGCCTGTTCTGCTGGAGATAATTCATGACTTGAAGCATAAAACCAGCCAAAATCTATGACTGATGACCTCTCAAGACCTAGGAGGGGACTTGCTGCAGGCCTTTAACTAAATTGGCCTGGAATCAAATGGGCTTCTAAATATTTAAGTTTACACCCATAGACAAATACTATGTTCTGTCTTAGAGAAAACTCCTTTTGAAGACAAAAGGCAGAGGCCCGTGGTTGCTCAAGATTCTGAGAATAACTGATAGTTTAGTTCTTAATCCTAAATGAGTCCCTTACCCCACCGATATAAAATTTAAGGAATATTTCAGAAGAAGGACAGTAGGGAGAAGGGCTGTGAAATGCTATCACCTGGGCATGATATGGTCATTGCAATAACGGTCTCACAGCAGCTGTGGGGGCCTGCATGGGATTGGCACAAGAGTGGTCTTGCATGGATTGGAGAGGAGCTCATGTAGCTATACCCAATCCTGGTGAACCATTTGGCTGTTGGTGGATTCTGGGAATTGGGTAATCATTGTCTTCAGTTGTGTGCCCAGGGAGAAGCCAGTATGCTTTAATGCTGTGGCCATTCAGGTGTCCTAGGTTAAATCCAGTGAGTCATAAGACAAAAGAAAAATATATGTAGGAGAGAAAGGAACTTGTGAAGAAGAGATGGATGGAGAGAGGTGGGAGGGAGATAGAAGAGAGCTGGGGTGTGTGTGTAGCAAATATGTTATACTCAAGTATATTGTATGCACATATGAAATTGTTAAACACATTTAGTATAAACTTTTCTAAAATGGAAATTGTCATTGCAGTGGTTTGAATAAGAATGGCCCCATAGGCTTACATATTTGAATACTTAGTCATCGGGAAGTGGCAGGACTTTTGAAGTATTTGTTGATGTGGCCTTACTAGTGGAAGTATGTCACTAGGGTCAGGCTTTGATGTTTCAAAGTCCAAGTCTGGTCCAGTCTCTCTCTTCCTGTTGCCTATGTATCAGGATGTAGAACTCTCAGTTACTTCTCTAGCACTTTGCATGCCACCATGTTCCCTGCCGCGATGATAATGGACTAAAACTGAAACTGTAAGGAAGCCCCCAGTTAAATGCTTTCTCTTATGAGTTGTTTATGGTCATGGTATCTCTTCACAGCAACAGAACACTGACTAAGATAGCCATGTTTGGTACTTTAATGCCATGTAAATGGAAACATGTATGTGAGGCTAAATATTTATATTCAAGGACATGTTTGAGGGGGTCAGATTTGGGTCCTAATGATTATCCAGTCTTACTTTTGCTTTCCCTCATTGTCTTTTATGAACAGAAAGATGTGTGCCCGATAATTGTAGTTGCTCAAGAAAAAAAAGAGATCTGTAATCCAATATGGTCTAAAATGACATCAGTATAGCTAGGGCTGTGTGAGGAGGAAGCATGCTTCACAGCCATGGCAGCGAGAATGACAATCTGCAACCTTGTTTTCCTATCAATACTTAATCAGTGACACAATGAAAGAAATGCTACTAGTGAAATGTAATTATTAAATTGAATATATCTTTCTTATTGGTTGAGAATTTCTTTACTTTCAATTAGGATGCAAGTTGGGAAGATGGATAATGATTGGGTTGAATTGAATTTATTCATTTTCCTCTCCGTTTTGTGTGTCACTTATCGCATAGGGTAAGTATGTATTAGTCTAAATTCTGTGAAAGGTTTAGGCTTATATGAACATCATATAAAGTTTTAAATATATATTTTTACTTGATGAAAATTAAAGATTATGTATTTTTTAATATTTTTATTGGATTTTTAAAATTTATATTTCAAATGTTATCCCCTTTCCTGGTTTCCCATCCATAAACCCCCTATATCACCACCTCCCCCTTCTTCTATGAGGGTGTCCCCCCACCCATCCACGCACCCCTTCCTGCCTCCCTGCCCTGACATTCCCCTGCACTGGTGGGGTCCAGCTTTGGCAGGTCTAAGGGCTTCTCCTCCCATTGGTGCCCAACAAGGCCATCCTCTGCTAAATCTGCATCTGGAGCCATAAGTCTGTCCATGTAGTCTCTGGATGATGATTTAGTCTCTGAGAGCTCTGGTTGGTTGCTATTGTTGTTCTTATGGGCTTGCACACTCCTTTATCTCCTTCAATCTTTTCTCTAGCTCCTCCAATGGAGACCCTATTTTTAGTTCAATGGTTGGCTGTATATTGATTGCAGCTGGGTCCTCAGGCAGTACTATGTATTTTGTCATACTGATTTCTGGCAGAGCCTCTCATGGAGATAGGCATCCTGTCAGGCTGGCTAGCACTTTTTGATTCAAGCAATATTGATCATCTATTTATAAATTTATTGACATGCAACAAATATTTAAGGACAAATATATTAAGAATATGTATTAAAAACCTATCATGAACTTATAGGAACTTAGAAGAAATATTCAGGGAAAGGTTGATTCTCTCCATTTTCTGAAAACAGATTGGTAACATGATGTTCCATGGTCTGTAGGCTATGATAAAGATCCACAGGAGGGCAGGCTCTGAATGGTCATTCTTAAGTCTCTGCTCCAGACATATCATTATTTCCTATGAATAATTTTGTTCCCCTTTCTAAGAAGGACTGAAGCATCTGCACTTTAGTTATCCATCTTCTTGAGCTTCATGTGGTTTGCGAATTATATCTTGGGTAATTGGAGATTTTGGGCTAATATCCACTTATCAGTGAGTGCATACTATGTGTGGCTTTTTTTTTGTTTGTTTTTGTGATTGGGCTACCTCACTCAGGATGATATTTTCTAGTTCCATCCATTTTCCTAAGAATTTCATGAAGTCATTGTTTTTGATCCCTTAGTAGTACTCCACTGTGTAAATATACAACATTTCCTGTATCTATTCCTCTGTTGAAGGACATCTGGGTCTTTCCAGCTTCTGGCTATTATAAATAGGGCTGCTATGAACATAGTGGAGCATGTGTCTTTTTTATATGTTGGAGCATCTTTTGGGTATATTCCCAGGAGTGCTCTGCCCTGACTGTTAGGATCATAGGCATTTTCCCTGACACCCAGCACTTGACTACCACTGCTGAGAAGTTTGTTTCTATTAAGCTGCATGGAATACTTGAGATGATTTTAAGGTATTCTCATGGAAAGGTTAATACTTAGGGGACAAATGGTTTATAACTGAACCTGGTTGTCTTGGTTACTTTCCTTTTGTTGTGAAGAGACACCATGGTCAAGGCAATTTATGAAAGAAAGCATTCAACTAGGGCTTATACTTCCACAAGATGAGTTCATCATGGCAGGGAACATGATGGCAAAGCAGGCAGGCACAGGGCTGGAGAAGTAGCTGAGATCTTACATCTGATGCACAGGCTTGAGGCAAAGAGGGAGAAATGTGGTGACGGAGTCTCCTGTGAGTGGCTGGGCTTTGGAAATCTCAAAGCCCACTCTGAAGAACACATCTCTTCCAACAAGGCCATACCTCCTAATCCTTCCCAAACAATTCTACCAGTGCTGGGACACAAAGATCCTTGCACCCACAGAGCACTAGAGAACCAGGACTGTTAGAAATGCAGGGGGCCAAACGTAAAGAAAAAATACGTTTTCTGCCCAGAAGGCTGGGAGTGGGTATTGCTAACACTTGGTAAGAGTTTTGTTATCTGTGGGGGCAGATCTCACCCACCTTTTGCTATAGAGGTAGACCTAATTTAAATTCGCCAGAATGATAATCCCAGACTCCCTAGACCATGATCTTGAGCTCCCAGTTAACAGACCCTCTCCTTATGGGAGATGTCACAGTTATTTAATGTAATGCTGTCCTCTATACTATCTTGGCCGGAGACCATATTAGATTCTAGGCTTTTTAGCTATAAAACCAACCCCCATGGTCACATGTACTTTGTAAAGGGGCTTCTCTATAGTCATACCATAAGCTTTATTGTGCACCTGGATCTGGACCGATTGTTGTCTGAAAACTTTTTTCCAAACTGTACTGTTTTAAATATGGTGAGCCAAAGGGGAGAGGCATATTATTCAAACCTCCACATTAGCCTAGATTAAAATGCTAGCACTGCTGGTTGCTAGTGACAGGACTGCAGACTCCTCACTTGTAAAATAGAGCCTTATCAGGTTTTATAAAAAGTTCTTTAATTAAAAAAAACTTTTTTCATGAGCCTCAGTTAAAACAATTTAAGTCAAAGTCATCTTGCTACTTGAAAGTATTATGCAAATGTGAGGCACCACTAGTATTTTGCAAAAATCTCCTTTCTCTAAAGGTTAAGCGATCCATTGAGAAAAATTCACGTGAAAGAAAAATAATGAATAACATCACCTTAAGAATTGTTGAGAGATCTTAGTTGTACAAATGTAAATCTGCTTTCAGATTTAATGAATACACAAATGTTGATTCTTTTAATAATGTGCAACTACTTATTAGATGTTTGAAGTACTTTCAAAATATTTAATTTCAAAAATCTTAGAAACAAGCTATGTGACCGAAGGGCACAGTTCAATGCTAGAGTGCTTTCCTAGGATCCATAAAAACCCAGGTTTGATTCCAAGCATTGCAACATAAACAGTAAATAAACACGTACATTTAGAGAATAAAACAAAACCAATTTTCGCTTCGCCATCAGCATTATTCCAATTTGACAATATTTCTTTTGAGTCCATTAATGTAAAGAAAGGTGTTGAGTCTTATTCAAAATGAGTTGGACACCTGATTTCAAATCAGATGGATGGTAGTTTCAGGCTGTGAAAATGAGCAATGATGATTTAGAGAGCTGGAAAACTCAATCAGATCTTACCATAAAGTAGGTTCATTTCTGTAACTGTCAGATAGTGTTGGTTTTACTATGTATAATGTTCTTTTGAAGGATTCCTGGAGCCTGACATCCCCAGAAGAGCACAAGAAGGATATGCACGCAGGGTACCAGCGATAACAACATTTGTAGAAGGGTTAATTAAATATTTGTTTTAAGAGACACATCAAATTAAAGTATGACACCCATGAGAATAAAGTATATGTACACACAGAGATGCACATTGTGTATGTATTTTTATATAAAACAACATATTCCTTGTGTTCTCAAACATTATAGTATGATATTCTCAAATATTATGTAATTATCCTTCTTCCTTCCCCTCTGTACTAACCTCCTTCTCTCCTCCCCAGCTAAAGCCTCCAACTCCCTTCTTTCCCCCTTTCCTCTTCATAGCACCTAGAGCTCTACCCTCTTGACACATCACAGTAGAGATTAATTTTCAACCCATGATCTAAGGAGATGTATAGAATTCCTTCAGGGAGGCCAAGGCATCTGTTTCCTAATTCCTGTCTCTCCTTTGCTAGGGATTTCTGGAGACAGCTTTTCACTATGCACTTCTAAACTGTGTCTGTTTGGAAGAGAATTGGACTGAATTGCTATGAGTGCCTTCAGAGAATGTCCGAAGTTTAAAAGATCCCACAGTATAGAGTGGGTTGGGTGTTAGCTGATGTATAAGATTGTTCTTCACAGTTGTCCTGAAATGTTTTGGGCCAAGGTATGAGAAGAGAATGCAAAGCAAATAGTAACAGGTAGTGTCCAGGGCTTCATGAGCCATGCCTAGTCACTAACAGTAAGGAAGAATCGGGGGCTGGAAAGACGGCTCAGAAATTAAAAGCGCATACTGCTCTTACAGAGGATCTGAGTTTGATTCACAAGACCCAAGTCCAGTGGCTCACAACTGCTTGTAACCCCATCTCCAGGGCAACTATTGTCCTCTTCTGGCTTCTACGGGCACTGCATTCCTGTGTATACACCCCCGCGCTATACCCATAATGAAAAGAAATCTTAAAAAAATAGAGACAATGTACTATTCCTTGGACTATGTATATATGGAGATCAGAATATCCCATTAGTAAATGTAAATGTTGTAAAGATACTTTAAGAAACTGTGATGTGACCAAGGCTCTGAAAACACAGACATTACTGTTTCTTGACAGAGGAGAATTCCCTGTAGAAAGGGAATTCCTTCTTTGATCTAGAAAAAGAAGTAAAACAATCATCAGACATTGTTGAGTAAAGGCCCCAAACTCTCCTCTGCCTCTTTGTTTTTTTCTGGCTGTCTCATTGGCCTCCCTAACCCCCTTCTTTCTTTGATCCAGTGGACATTTGCAACCACCTGTGAGAGATTCGATCCTTTCTCATACACAGGAATACACAGAGTCAAATGACTGAGATTTTATTCCTTTCCAATTGTTACAAGGATCCTACCTGAGTAATAACTAGGAAAACTAGGGGAAGTAAAAGGTCTTTCCTCCCTACAGTTGAAGAACTTTTCTCTCCATTCTTCTGATTGTCAGGGTTAATGCGGAGTGTCTAAATCGAGACACTGCTTGAACGGCCATGGTTGGACCAGCTCTGTTAGTTTGAAAGAAGTGGCTTTTGGAAACACAATGCCATATGTTCCAATGTGAAGTTCATTAAGCAAGGTCTGATCTGTAATTTGATGTCCCAGATGGACTTACCCGCGGGAAGTGAAAGCCCTGAGCACACAGCCATTTGTCAGCTCAAACTCCTAATATAGGGACTGCCATAATGGAATTCAAGCTTGTGACAATATTCTCTATAAAAGATTTGTACTCTAGAGAAAAACTGAAGAGTTCTAAACCAGTGAATTACTACGACAATTGTATATGATTTTTTGAATAACTACTGACCATTATGTAATCTGCATCCCCCATTCTACAGAGCCCCATAGGAGTGAATAAGGTACCTAATATCAAATAGCTTGTGAGCAGACAGGCTTAAATAACCTAGAGTTGAATTCAGTTCAATGGTCTGCGATGTCATCATAGACAATATGCACCTGTCAATTTACATAATCAATATTTTATGTTTGCATCACACAGGGTCATTTAATCACACAGTGGTGCACTTCCTGACCTTTCCAACTTTAAATCACTGGGTTTAGTGAAATCCCCGGATACTGCTGAATACTTTTGGAAAGAAAAAAGAATGCAAGCACTGGAGTGTTTTGAATACTAAGATCTGAAGCTCGAAGAGGTAAAGGGCAAGCACCACTAAGAATAATTCTTAGCAGCTGGCCAAACAAATCAATCCAAGTTGAAGTGTTTCTTTCACTTGCCTATGGAATCTTCTCAGGGAAAGAAATGTGGTAAGTGCACTTTCTTCCTGCTATCTCCACAAACAAATGCATTCACTGTGCTATGCAGAGGGCATGAGTCAACCTTTGAACCCAAGGAAGCACATGGTACGGAGTCTAGACAGACATGTCAGGTGTGTCAAAGGTCTTTCAGCAAGCTAATCCTGCTGCCCTGGCCTGTACTGCTGGCCTGTGAGGTCGCAGTAGCTAGATTGTGAGTTCAACGACTGTCTGAGCTAGAGTGAGTTCAAGGCCAGCTTGGTAACCTGTTGAGCCCCCATTTCAAGCTAAAAATTAAGATAGAGCTCAGAGGTAGAGCACTTGCTCAGTGGGCAAGAGACCCCAGGTTCAATTATGAACACCAGAGAAAGACAGACTGACATAGAGCTAGAAATAGAGATGACAGATAGATAGATAGATAGATAGATAGATAGATAGATAGATAGATAGAAAGATGAGATAGAGAGAGAGTTGAGCGACAGAGAGAATTATTGTGAAATAGAAGTTCACAATCTGTAGCCACTACTCTGGGAAAGAGATAAAACGTTATTTGATATGATTTTAAGTTTTGCACTGTTAAGGATCAAACCCAGGGTCTTAGTACATGCTTGGCAAGCATTCTGCCATTCGTTTACAGCCTGGCCCTTATTTTGATTTCTACATCCCTGTGCCTCAGTACGAGTCTTTGGGATCATCTTTCCCAGGAAGAACCAACTCACACTCTATATAGATGACAGGAATTCTCTTGGGAGGGTCTCCATTATCCAGCCCCAGTAAGTGAGAGTAGGTGGGGCTTAGAAAACCTTCTGCTCAAGGCTCGGAGTGGCAAGAAGTCAGCCTTGAGGATTCACCTTGACCTTCAGGCAGACAGAACACCAACAGGCAACAGTGTCATTTTGATTCCCTGTCTGCAAGGACACCTCTTTCAGGTTGCAGGCACTGGAGGGGAATGGCTGAGCAGAGCTTTCATACAGAGAGGGAGGGCAAGCACTTAAGACTTTGCAGCTACTCACTGCAAAGGTTACTAGAAACTACAGGCCTGACTTCACTGGAATAATAAGTAGAAATTCTTGGGTATGGTGTGCTTGTATTTTAACTTTAATGATCATTAATTTTAGAGTTAATATTCACATTCCATATTTTTGCATGAAACCAATACGAAACATAACGATGCTTTGCAACAAACTTTTAATTGACATCTTCTAAGCATTCAAAACAGTCAATAATAGGATGGAACCCACATGTCTTCAAATCCCGTCCTATCCAGTCTGTCATTTTCCAGGTCATAGCCACTTAAATTTGACCTCTACACACTCAGTCCTCTCAAGAGTGCTTTGAAAGAAATTCTGGACATGATATTTACTTTTATAGGTTATAAAATTTGCTTAAAATATATTTCTTAAATATAATTATATACTCAATTCGTTTAAGCCATTACTTAGTTAATTTGAGACAGGGTCTCACTAAGTAGCTTAGGGGGGCCTGCAGTTAACTGTCTTCCTGGTTCAGTCTCCCCACCGTGGGATGACAGTTTTCTGGCATCCCATGTAGCTGATAGGGTTTTAAACCTCCTACCCCAAGATGTAATGATTTTATTTTATGTGTGTGAATGTCTTGCCTATGTGGTTTGTACAAGCACTGTGAGTATGCCTGGTCCCTGGGGCGGTGAGAAGAGAAGAGAGTGCTGGATCCCCTAGACCTGGAGTTATAGACTATTGTGTGTAGGTGCTGGGAACTTATCCTGGATCATCTGCAAGAAACACAAGCACTCCTGAACACTGAGCCATCTCCCCAGCCCCAAGATCTAACTTTAATAAAATTGTCATACCAAAAAGTTACAAATTCATCAGTGAACATTCTAATGAACATTCGGCATGTGGATTTCTGTGTATTTGTTCTTACTTCGTCCAGGGTTGAGTTGTTAAAATCAGGAACCACAAGGGGCCAGTGGTCATGATGACACAATTCTGAAATCCCAGTACTTGGGAACCTGAGGCAATAGAATTGCAAAGTGGAGACCGGGCTGGAATGTACAGTGAAATTTGCCTCAAAACCAAAGCAAAACTGTCCACGTGTGGCTTATCTACTGCATCAGCATCAATCTGAGAAGACCCGGATGTCTCCCTTCAGCCAGTAATATTCCGAATCTCTGTTTTTCTCTGCCATCTTTGTTTGGTGTGAAGGGAATAGCTTTGCTTCATAGTAAAGTTTTGTCATTTACGTTTGCACATCAAGTTTTCCACTGTTGTTTCCTTGGCAACTTGATTCTGTGCTGAGTCCCAGACGCCCTGCTGCATTCGTTTCCACCCCATCATAAGGGAAGTCCGCATTTCCTCATGGGCGGCTCTGCATCTTCCTCACTTGATTGACTTGTGAGGATCTTTCCGTCTGGCCCATCCTTAGATGTGATGCTCTTCTCTGAGCTACAGTACCAGTGGTGTTGATTAGCTTTCCATCCCTAAAACAAAATGCCTGAGATAATAAACGTATACACAGAATATGTTTGCTTTGGTGAGCAGTCATTTTATTATTGTTTGGTCCATTGCTTGGGGCCTGTGGTGAGACAGTACTTCATCACAGGAGAATTCAGTATAGCAGAACACATTAGGGCCGCAATGGAGAAAAGGAAAAAGAAGTGCCCGGCATCTCAGAGTACCTTTTGAGGGTCTGCATCCAATCACTCGAGGACCTACCGCTGGGTTCCACCTATTAGGGGTTCCACTCCCTCCTAATGGCACTATTAAACACACGGAGCTTGGAGGGACATTTATTACCCATACAATATGGTATTAAACATAAAATTTTAAAAATAAAAATAGCTCACAAGTTTTAAATTGTATAGTGTTCTGGGTAGTGTGGTAGAATATTATACCACACACTCTGCCCTACCCGTTCCCAGCATCTCTGTTCCGTATCCACCACCCTTATCGATTTGGTTGCCATCAAAACAATCAGTTCAACTGTGGAGGTATCATGGTGCTTATGTGCTAGCAATCCTTATTGTGATAGCCCGGGAGCAAAGGGGCTGCTATGCAGGGGATCCAGTCAAGCTACAGAGACCACCCCACGTGCTTCTTTTAAGTGAAAAGGTGAAAGTTCTCGGCAAAGAAAAGAACAAAAATGTATGTTGAAGTTGCTAAGATACAGAGTAAGCACAGGTCCTCCCATGAGACTAGCAAGAGGAAAAAGGCAACTCACACTTTACTTTTCTGTTCATATTGCAACCTGCACAAGCTACAGCCACAGTGGTGGGTGGGGGGTAAGAGTGATATCATCTGCTTCGCTTCAGCTTAGCTGGTTGGTGTCAGGTGGGTGCTGTGTCGTCTCACCTCACTGCAGAAGGAAAGGTGAGTCTCTCTCTCTCTCTCTCTCACACACACACACACACACACACACAGAGAGAGAGAGAGAGAGAGAGAGAGAGAGAGAGAGAGAGAGAGAGAGAGAGAGAGAGAGCTCTGTACTTGCCTGAGCGGAAGTACAGAGCTGGAAAGCAAGCAGCCTGGGTGCCTTTGTTGCTCTCTGCTCTTGACTGGATTTGATGTGACTAGCTGCTAGCTGCTTGAGTTCCTGCTTTGGCTTCCTTGCAGACCCGGAATCGTAAGCCTAACAAAGCCCTTTCTCTGTTAAGTTTCTTTGGTTGTACTGTTTTACTGCAGAAACAGAAAGGAAACCAGAACAGAGACTCTATCAGGTGCTTTACAGTGCTGGTGTTAGGGCTCAGTGAAGTGACACCCACAACTAGACAGCCCAGGGAAGGACCTGGGAGGGCTGCTAGTGTGCTACACTCACATTATTTTACCTGTGTGCTTTGACTTCTCAGGGGAAGAGAACATGGATTGGTTGTCCAGTGTCAACCACAAAGAAAACAAACAGGTAACATTATATGGACTGAACAAGTTACATTTAGTAATAAATATATAGTTATATAATATATTACTGAGTATGCTTTATAGTATATTTGAAACAATATAATATATAGTTACACAATGTATATTATATATAATTTATTATATATGTGTGTGTAGAGAGCGGCGCGGCGAAACAAAGATGGCGCCGACATCCAGCTTTGCCTGGATATACACAATGCAGGTGTCCTAGGGCTCCCTCTTATATATAATTTATGCACCAGGTGTAGTTATATAATGATTCATTCTCTTAGCGCCTTTCATATATATATATGAGAGCATATGCTCGGGTCCCTGTTCAAGAGAGCTGTAACATGTAACACTAAGAAGAGCTGTAACACAGTAAAGGCTTTGTTCAGAGAGAAGAATCCTGTTGCTGCGCTTGTGTTCTTGCTGGCCGGGACATTGGGTGCCACACATGTGTGTGTGTATATATATGCATATATGCAGTAACAATTAGTAAGTAAAGAGGTCTTGAATTTGGAGGGGCATATGGGAGAGCTTGGAGGGAAGAAAGGGAAGGAAGAAATGTTGTAGTTATACTATATATCAATAATGTAATTTTTAAGGTCCCCCAAAATACACTTAGAATTATAGAAGTTGAAAGTGCACCTGTCACCACTCCTCCATTTCTCCTCACAGGTCCTCCTGCTCCGAACAAATTGTGCCATTGTAGGTTGTGGGCATTTTTCAGTCGATGAGCAGATAGCAATTCATCATTATCAGCAGTAGTCTGTCATTTGCATTAGCCCCATTCTTTGTGTTGCATTGTGCTTTGAGCTTTGACAAAGGCATAATCACAGGTGCCCACTGAACAGTTCAGAATGTGCAGCTCTGAAACCCATTGCCTGGGCATAGGGATTATCTAGAGCTGAAGCAAGCTTGGCCAGCACTTCCCACCAGTGCCTTTTGTCTAAACACAGTAATATAACTTACCTGTAGAAGTTCCCCCTTCTCCTAAGTGAAGAGGAGAAAAATTCTTGATGTTTACAATGGGTAGGACTTGAACTTGGTGAACGAATTTC
The DNA here is from genome assembly GCF_011064425.1 of Rattus rattus. NCBI lineage: Eukaryota > Metazoa > Chordata > Mammalia > Rodentia > Muridae > Rattus > Rattus rattus. The sequence goes on along the minus strand of NC_046157.1, from coordinate 57,034,665 downwards.
ACTAGAGAACCTGCTATGTGTTTTCTAGTTGCTTTATCATAACTTGCCTCCTTATTGAACCCTGCCCCCATCCTTTTGTGTGTTCATTTCTCTCTCCGCCACCACATACACATTGGTGTGTTTGACCCCCTCTGTCAGTTTTACTTGTTATCTGTGGAGTCCCTGCTCACATAAGAATATAAATTATACATTTCTATGACTCCTCTCTTAATAATCTATCTTTAGTCTGCATAATTTTCAGGTTCTGTTCACAGAACTTTAGGGAATGAAGGAACGTTTTCTTCCATAACATCAATGTTGTAGTTTCATTCAGAAGAAATTCACCACCTAGAAACCCCCCCATGTCTTCTGTACTGTCTCCTCTGTACTTTCTCTGTCCCTCTGGATTCCCAGTCGCTACTGGTATTTTTGTTATATGTATTTTTCATATTTTCCAAATTTGAAACGTCATGTTTTTCCTAGACCAGCTTCTTTTACTTAGCAATATGTCTTATAGCTTCATTTTCTTTTAATATTATCTATCTATCTATCTATCTATCTATCTATCTATCTATCTATCTATCTATCTATCTACATACATACCTACCTGCCTATGGTCTTTCAATGCTGGGGATTGAACGTAGGACCTTGTGTATGCTTGGAAAGCATTTCACCATTGACTGATCTATTTCTATGGTCAAACTCTGTTTTAAAGTTACATATGATTCATCATGCCTGCAAAGATTTCCATGGGTAATATGCTAAGTGAAGACAGAAGGGCTACTTCTGATCTCTGCTTCCTGAGTCCAATTTGTGATGAAGCAGAGGGCATGCGATCAGAACACCAAAATACTGGGTTCTCTGAGTAGAAGCACAGTGTTGGTAGTTTTGGCTCTTGTATATGGATATGTGTGTGCAGGTGTGTGTGCATGTACATATGTGTGTGTGTGTGTTTGTGCATGCATGTGGGTAGAACAGTTGCTCCTACAACTGTTCTATGAGCTAGTTGCAATCTCAAAGTGTAGAGTCATTTAACTTAGAAAAAGTACGCTTTCTGATTCTATTGATTGAATGTATTTGTGTGTGTGTGTGTGTGTGATTTATATGTATATCTGCCGTGCAACAGATCACAGAAGAACACTGTGTGTCCTGTTCTATTACTTTCTGCCTTATCTCTGAGGTATGATCACTGAACCAGAAACTCATCACTCTGTCTGTCTATCTGTCTGTCCGTCTGTCTGTCTGTCCTTCAATCTCAGGGATGTGCTGTCTCCTCATTCCAGTGCTGGGATTATATACACAAAGGACAATGCCAGCCTTTCCATGGGTCCTGAGGATTGAAATTCAGCTCTTCATGCTTGCAGAATAACCCTCTTACCACATTCCTTGCCCAAAGGCACATGTATTTTTATAGAGTCCCCAGGCAATACTTACACAAAGATATTTCTTCGGCAGTAAAATGAACACTAGATTGGTGTCAGAAAATTGGGCTCCCAGTTGTCACTCTTCATTAACATACCAAATATTTACTTAGCCCTTTTTATGCACCAGACCATCTACGAGGTTCTGAATTGATACAGTAGTGAGCTTAATAATTATGTTCTCTGCCTTAATGACTTTACACTGGAGAAGTAGTTATTAATCAAAGAAGCATATGAATAAATCTTATTCATCAACTCTTCTAGGGACTAAGAAAGCAAAAAGTGCCATGAGAGAGCATTAACCGAGAAAGGTCTGATTCAGTCCAGAATGGGGTTGGTGGTTCACTTTACCCTGAGATAATGACCTTGACATGAGATGCTATTTAAATGAAGCTAGCACAGAATGCCTGCCACCCATGCACAGAAAGTCCATATGGCTTAGGGCAGGGGACAGAAGGAGGAAGCTGTGGAATTAATTCACTATCATATATACTTTGGGGGAAAAATAGCCAGGGACCCTGGGTCTCCAGTATTCATTCTCTGCTCAGTTTCACTATACTTTTCTTCAAGTTTCCCAAACATGTTTTACAATTCTTCCACTTATAGTTATGAGAAGCCCTGACTAGGTTGCTAATGAAACTCATGTAATGTTAGAATGTTAATTAATCATGGAGTGGTCCTTAAGGTTTCTCGATTGATTAGATGCCAATTATTAAGTTATTAAAAGACATGTATACAATGCAGAAGACGTGTTCCTCTGCCATAGTTGGCTGAGCACTGGATGGGCTTGTATATTTGTCCATTGTTCTTGCTTTCACCACTATTTCACTTTTTGCTGATACCTTTTGCTATGGTTTGAATGTAGCCCCAAAGTTCATATCATTGAGAGCATAATTCCAGTGCAATTTAGTGTTAATAAGTTAGACCCTCAATGCTGATATCCTATAAGTTGACTCTTTACAAAAATGTCAATTACTTTCCTTTCCACAATCGTTTTGTATCTAATCTTATTTTCTCCTCCTTCCCTTTCCTTTCTCGCTCCCGCATCCTCCCTCTCTCTGTAGCATGCTTTCTTGTCCTTGTGCCTTCCACCATGGATGACAGAGAAATAAGGTCCTTACCAGATTTGGATTCTCCAACTTTGATTCCTATTCTCCAGAACTCTAGTAAATTGATTCTTGTTCTTTATAATTTCCCCATTATCATATATTTATTATGGCAGTACAAAATGGAGTACAGCACCATTATCATGTCTCCAGACAGAGAAGAAAGGGCTGAGGGAAAGGGAGAGCCACCCTACATTATCACATTGAAGAGCTAAGTTGAGTGTAGTGGTTGGCTGAGGCAGGCAGGGCCACCACTGTTACTACCATTGTGTAAATTTTGAGATTAAGATATTTCTTTACGCAGGAGGCATAGAATTTTTTTTATTAGCTTGAGTATTTCTTATTTACATTTCGAATGTTATTCCCCGGGCAAACATCCCCCTAACCCCTCCCCCTCCCCCTCTATATGGGTGTTCCCCTCCCCATCCTCCTCCCATTACCGCCCTCCCCCCAACAATTATGTTCACTCAGGGTTCAGTCTTGGCAGGACCAAGGGCTTCCCCTTCCACTGGTGCTCTTACTAGGCCATTCATTGCTACCTATGAGGTTGGAGTCCAGGGCCAGTCCATGTATAGTCTTTAGGTAGTGGCTTAGTCCCTGGAAGCTCTGGTTGCTTGGCATTGTTGTTCATATGGGGTCTCGAGACCCTTCAAGCTCTTTCAGTCCTTTCTCTGATTCCTTCAACGGGGGTCCTGTTCTCAGTTCAGTGGTTTGCTGCTGGCATTCGCCTATGTACTTGCTGTATTCTTGCTGTGTCTCTCAGGAGCGATCTACATCTGGATCCTGTTGGCCTGCACTTCTTTGCTTCATCCATCTTGTCTAATTGGATGGCTGTATATGTATGGGCCACATGTGGGGCAGGCTCTGAATGGGTGTTCCTTCTGTGTCTGTTTTAATCTTTGCCTCTCTATTCCCTGCCAAGGGTATTCTTGTTCCCCTTCTAAAGAAGGAGTGAAGCATTCGCATTTTGATCATCCATCTTGAGTTTCATGTGTTCTAGGCATCTAGGGCAATTCAAGCATTTGGGCTAATAGCCACTTATCAATGAGTGCATACCATGTGTGTTCATCTGTGATTGGGTTACCTCACTCAGGATGATATTTTCCAGATCCATCCATTTGCCTATGAATTTCATAAAGTCATTGTTTTTGATAGCTGAGTAATATTCCATTGTGTAGATGTACCACATTTTCTGTATCCATTCCTCTGTTGAAGGGCATCTGGTTTGATGTGGAGGTCCTTGATCCACTTGGACTTAAGCTTTGTACAGGGTGATAAGCATGAATCGATCTGCATTCTTCTACATGCTGACCTCCAGTTGAACCAGCACCATTTGCTGAAAATGCTATCTTTTTTCCATTGGATGGTTTTGGCTCCTTTGTCAAAAATCAAGTGCCCATAGGTGTGTGGGTTCATTTCTGGGTCTTCAATTCTGTTCCATTGGTCTATCTGTCTGTCTCTGTACCAATACCATGCAGTTTTTATCACTATTGCTCTGTAATACTGCTTGAGTTCAGGGATAGTGATTCCCCCTGAAGTCCTTTTATTGTTGAGGATAGTTTTAGCTATCCTCGGTTTTTTGTTATTCCAGATGAATTTGCAAATTATTCTGTCTAACTCTTTGAAGAATTGGATTGGTATTTTGATGGGGATTGCATTGAATCTGTAGATCACTTTTGGTAAAATGGCCATTTTTACTATATTAATCCTGCCAATCCATGAGCATGGGAGATCTTTCCATCTTCTGAGGACTTCTTCAATTTCTTCCTTCAGAGTCTTGAAGTTCTTATTGTAGAGATCTTTTACTTGCTTGGTTAAAGTCACACCGAGGTACTTTATATTATTTGGGACTATTACGAAGCGTGTCGTTCCCTAATTTCTTTCTCATTGTTTTCTCTTTTGTGTAGAGGAAGGCTACTGATTTATTTGAGTTAATTTTATACCCAGCCACTTTTTGCTGAAGCGTTGTTTACCAACTTTAGTAGTTCTCTAATTGGTTTTTTAGGATCACTTTAAATACTATCATATCATCTGCAAATAGTGATATTTGACAGGAGGCATAAATTTAGACCTAGCAGCTGTCTAGGAGCTCATTTAATGCTGTAATGAGAAGCTACAGAAAAATTCTAACATGGTTTTTTTTGTTGTTGTTGTCATTGCTGTTAATTCTCTCAAAGCATATATGATCTTTTCAGAACTGTAACTCAGCCCAAAGGAAGACAGTTCTGCCACAGATGAGTATTCCTAAAGGGCCAGTATTAAGAATCTCCAGTTTAATTTAATCACATTTTAACTTTATGCTTGCTAATTTTGGTTGTCAACTTGAGAGGATTTAGAATCACCATGGAGACATACCTCTGGGCATATCTACGAAGGTGTTTCCAGAAATATTTAACCAAATAAGGAAGACCCATCCCTAAATGTGGGCAGCACTCGACCATGAACTGGGGTCCCTGAGTAAATAAAAACTATCAAAATCTGGCTGAGCACCAGCACTCCTCTGTCTGCTTGCTGACAGATTGCAGTGACCAGCTAGCTGCCTCAGAGTCCTGCCACCATAACTGTCTGCCACGATGACCTCTATCACCAAACTGTGAGCCCCAAATAAATCCTTCCTCCTTTAAACTTCTTTTATCAGGCATGTTGTCACAGCAATAAGAAAAGGAATACACACGTGTATACTCTTCTGACTGACCTCCTTTTACCGAGTAATTGTGCGTCTGTCCTTTGCCATAGGTGATCGTTAAAACCATAGCAGATAAACTCAGACCATGTGCCGAGTCTCACGTTAAAAGAATGGAAGGTTTAGTGTACGTGGTGGGAACAGTAGATGGCAAGTTTGATTTTTCTTTTAGAGTTTATAAGATTTCTTCCCTTCTTCATCAATGCCTTTCTGAATATTTTTTAAAACACTTTTTATCGATTATTTGTGAAATTCACATTATGCACCTCTCAATCCCACTTACTTCCCTGTCCCTTCATATCTGCTCTTGCAATCTCCCCCCAATATAAAATAAGATAGATTAAAAGATAAAATGAAAAAAACCCCATCTTGTCATGGAAGCTGTAGTGTGTCACCCAGTATACCTTTTGGTCCACACATCTTTGCTTATAAATGTTCATTGCAATAAGTCATTGGTCTTTTTTTATTTTTTTGCCTCTGGCTTTTGCTACACAAGAGGAATACTGAATCCTCATGGGAATTCCTCTTGAATATCCTGTTGTTGTTGCTCTATGTGATGAAGATCCCACAGCTTTAGATCTGCAGTACTGGCTCTTTCACAGTACAGAATATCATAAATGGGATAGATGTTGTGGTGGGCAACTCGAAGCTCTGGATCTGGGCCTAGCTGAGTGGCTCTGAACATCAGCTCTGTGGTGCCTATAAACATAAGGACAAGCTCTCCAACATTGCTCTGGGTAACTTACCTAATGCCAAAGCTGAAAAGGGGGCAGGGTAAGCTCTCTCGTGCCCTTGGAGCTGGATCACCCATGCCCCTGGTATCAGGACCAGTTCTACTGTGCTGCCCAGGCTAGGTGTAGGGCTACTCTCTCACATGCTGCAGCAGATGAGGGGCAAGGCCAGCTCTCCAGCTCTCATGACCTTGGAGCCAGCTCATCCACCTGCTTTAGACCGAAAGAGGTGACTTTCTGTATATCTAAATGTAAACTCTAGTGATACAACTCAAACAATTCTAATACTACAATACCAATCAGTTAAGCTGCGTTTCATGTGCCAGTAATCCCAGTAGGGGCATTGGGCAGGTGAGGAGGAGGAGGAGGAGGAGGAGGAGGAGGAGGAGGAGGTGGAGGAGGAAGAGGAGGAGGAGGTGAGATTCTAACTCTTAAGAGAAAACAAAGAAAATAAAGATAAATCTTACCACTATTCCTCTTCATCACAAATTTCTACTTTTCATTCTACATTCAAGTCTTCATCGTGGCAGATACTATGAGGCATCAACGATGCTCTAAGGATGCATTTCTACACTTCTGGTTGAGAGCTTTGTGGGATCTGTTTCCTTTTCTGCTTCTCCTGGAGAATTCTGTGTGGCTGCTGTGTCTGTCCCAGTGATACATGAGCTGACTTTAGACTAGTGCTATATCCTGTAAGTTCCATGGCTTTTATTATGATATTTATTTTATTTATGTGCTTCTGGAAATTGAACCCAAGCCATCTTGCCTGTTACACTCTACTAGTGCAAGATGCTTGAGTTTTTGGTTGTCTTTTGTATTCTTAATGGTATTCTGAAATTTCCTTCAAAAATATAAATGTATTTCCAGTCCCAGTTTTGTAGTGTTGACTCTGGAGTCACATTAGCTGACTGAATCTTTCTTTTGTTTATCATATATGGTGATGACTTAATGTACTTTTAAAAGTTGGTCTACTCTTTGATATCTTCATATATGAATTTAAGGAACTTTAGTTCTTTTTACTACCCATCTCCCTGTTTCACCTCACTGACTTTTTCACTGAAACCATTCTTTTCCTCAGTAAGTCTCCTTTCTATTTTTATGTCCCCCCCCCTCTCTCTCTGTGTGTGTGTGTACACCACTGAATTTTAGCAGGATTGTTTGCATGAGCATGGGTAGGAGTTTAATTATTGGCTGGTGGACAACTCATTAGTGGCCATACTTTCCGGAGCCAACATTAGCTATCAATAGTCTTCCAGGGAGGGGATGGGTGTTATGAGTCCCTCCCCTTCCATGATAAAATGTTGGTTGTTCTGATTCTGTGCAGGTCTTGTGTAGGTAACCATAGCCGCAGTGAGCTCATGAGTTCATTGGTCATGTTATGTTGAGAGAATGCTGTCTTGCTGCATTGGCTGTCTCTTTATGCTGCCTCTTCCTCTAGTTCTCTGAATCTTAGAGGTGTATATGTGTGGTGTGGTGTGTGTGTGTGTGTGTGTGTGTGTGTGTGTGCGTGTGTGTGTGTGTGTGTGTGTGTATGTGTGTGTTAGATATACGTTTGAGGGATGAACACTTCACATTAGCTGACTAAATCTTTCTATGACCTTATTCCATTGTCAACAAAGACAGGAGATGGCTGATTAATTACATTTGTATCCTCTGAAACAGAGAAATGAATGTCCTTGAGTTTCTGTATCACTTGACATTGTCATTTTCACTTTATTCACTAACTCTATTTTATAGTGTATGAGACTCAATACAAAAGATGCTTGCCAGTTAGAGTTTTGTTCCTAGATAAAATATTAATTCTCTTGTTCATTTGAATAGATATCATTAAAATCATGTCACTAAGCCTGGAATGATAGTTCCATGGTTAAAAAGAGCACACTGTTCTTTCAGAGGACTCATCTCATTCCAAGGACCCACATTAAACCATTCATAACTACCTGTAATCCCAGACTAAGAAGATCTGACACTGCTGGCCTCCATTGGCACCTGTGCTCATGTTCATAAACATATACACAGACAATGCACACATATACAATCAACATAACATAAAAGTCTTTTAAAACATCATTTCAGTATGCAGATGCTAGGATCCTGGCTTGATGTGTAATTGTAAGATGATGGAGAATGAGAACATTCCAGAGCATGGGAAGGAGAACCCGGTTGCTTTGGTTCCATTCTACTGTTGATGCATCTGAATAGTGAAGAAGCCTCATTGACACCCAACATGCTGAAGGTACAGAAAACAAGACAGGAAGACAGAATTCTATTTCTAGCTCTCTTTTGAGAGCAGCCTCAGTTAAACAAAATGCTACAAACACTGTAGTCTGTAGAACATTCAGAGTCATGCTTGCAAAGGCCAGTCTTGAGCAGAGAATTCCTTGAGTTGAGCATGTGGTTGACTTTAGTGGCTGCTCAGACAGACTCATTTGTGAGGCTGTGTCACAACAGGCATTTGGCTTTGAGCCTGTGACGCAAGTGAGCTGAGATATTTTGATAGGATTTTTTTTTTATTAAAGATGCAGCAAGAATCAAATCAGTAGTGACAGATTCTTCAGAAAGGATTCTAACTTTCATGTACGGCATGCTTTCTCCTCATTCTCAAGGACTGTTATGTTCTAGAGAAATTTAATATTTTCTTATCAGTTTATCAAGGACAAATAAAAGTGCTAAGGAGAATTTCTTAGTCTGTGCGTCGGAAAGTAATCTAAAGAAGATTGCACACAGCTCTCTGCTGACAGTAGGACAAATGGAAGTCTAAGCTTGTGTGGATTGTTTAGGCAGTGTAGTGCTTATAGCTATGCCAGGGACTACCCTGTTTCTTTAATTATAACCTAATCCAACAACCATCATACTATCATTTAATTTTGACAGATGGATAGAATTTAAAGTAGGCATGTAATACATACTCCTCTAATACAAGAACACTCACCTGTTTTCTGTGGGATATAGTTGGCATTTAGGAAATGGTTTTGGATCCAGATGTTATTCCAACTTTCTCACTTGCTGGTTGTGCAATCTTGAGCATATTTAACATCTGGGAATCCTGTGCTTTCCCATTTACAGAAAGAGGACGATAGTTTCACCATTTCTCTGATATTGAAGATCATTTTTGTACAGTGGCTAGAACCCACTCAAATCTGATTATATATATATATATCCTCAGATTATGCTAGAAAAAAGAATTAGGGGCATTTTATAGCTTTGCAGGTCAAGATAAAGATATAGTCAGTTTTAGAGATAAGAATGTTCCATATTTATGCTCACTTCATTGTTTTGGTAATTTTCATTTACTCATAATGTGGCCAGCCTCTCCCTGTGGAAAGATGAACACTTAGTACCGTCATTATGCTGTGAATTCTGCATAATGCCTACCTTAGCGGTCCCTCTAGCAGTAGTGTTTATCGCCTTAAATGTCTTCTCTCTGTCCACAAGACATGAGCGTGATTCTGTGCTCCTGCTGGTCACCATGGCACAGTCACCATTCACATCGATATTTTCAGTTTCGCCTCGGCCTATTTTTCTGCTTCACTCAAAGGTATCTTCAATTAGCCGCCGATGACTGCACTTGCGCAAATGAGGGCCAGACAGCAAACACGTCTCCCCTGATTTTGTCTAGTGGGTCATTCAGAAAGGAATCCTCCTCAGTGTTCATAAATCTTCCCTCTTCTTTCAAAACAGAAGTGAGTGTGTAGCTATGTGGTCACGGGGCAGATGCCAGGACCAGCAGGTGTGGGTAGGTAAGGTATTTGATACTAGCTTTGACTACTAACATAATAATATCACGAGTGACCACAGTTAACATCCCATATGTGGACTGGCCCAGGACAGCAGGGCTGTGCTTACATATACAAACCTCAACTCTGGCGATGAACTGAGAAGTAACATTTTCTAGACTGCAAACTTTCAGTGAGCAGAAGGCTTGGGGTAGGCCTAGGAGCCATTGTGAAATATATCAAAAGCCTAAGGGGATGGGAATAATTTAGACTGTGGTACTCTTTGTTTTACTCCGTACACCATGGGTATTTCACTGTGCTCAAAAGCACGAAGAGCCTAAACATTGTCAAGAGTTGCCTTAGCTGTTAACATTTAGAGGAGGGACAGTTTTCACAAGTTTTACTAGCCAGGAGGTGAAAAAGGACCCTTGGCACAAAGACCATTGAGACCATGGAAGGAAGAAGGAAAACTTGGCAAAATTTGGGTAGGCTCTTCAGGCAGAGGCTGGAAAAGATTTTCTCCTCTGCAAATCGTGGTTTCTGGACTCTCCAGAGAACCAGAGCTGTTGCAGTGCTGAATAATACTAGCCTATGGCAGAGAGGGGTAGCTCTTAGGAGGCTGTAGCTGGTAAATAGACTGAAAATTCATATCCTAAAATTTTGTCAGTGGGACAACATGGGATAGGGTTCATTTTGAGAGGCAAGTCAGTAGACCCGTAAATTGCTTCATACGTCACAGAGGAATAATTGCAAACTGGTTTCCAGAGACCCTGAAAGCAATTTGACATTGCTATATCTAAGTGTAGATTATTCACTTAAGTTGTATGCCTATGTCTTAAAGTTACAAAATTTCATTGTATTTTATCTTTTAGTGTAAAATTGTAGGAATATAGTTTCTTAATTATAGTCTGCATAACTATTATATATATACATTTATATATTTATTATATATAAATTATTGTTGGTGAAAGTGTGTCACTTGGCTAGGCTTCGCAGTTTCAAAAGACAAGCTGTGTTTCCACTCTCTCTCTCTCCGGTATGTGTTTGTGATTTCTTCACTCCACCATCATGGACTCTAAGCCTCTGAAACCATAAGCTTTTATAAGTTGCCTTGGTCTTTGTCTTTCATCACAGCAAAAGAGAAATAACTAAGACACATCCATCCTGATAATGTCACTGTTTTCCTCCATCACTCACATCCCTGCTTACAAAATCTCAGTGTCTCAGTCTCAGATCCTTCGCAGATGTAAGGCTCAATTCCTAGGCATCTAATCCTTCATAAAGCAACATCAGGAAAAATGATGTCCGAATCATAGGGAGAATGTAGGAAACTCAGTAACCTTGCCTGAAGTCTTAGCCAAAATACTCAGGGAAGAATTGGTTGGTGTGCAGAGGTTAACACACTGACAGACAAATGGTTCTGAGTGCAGTTCCATTTTCTGAATCACTCATGGTTCTCAGATCTATGAGATTGACACAAGCAAGATTTATATTCAGTACGTACCTGTATGCTGTACATGTTTTAGAAGCCTAGAGTGCATTTTTTAGAGGCAAGTGCAATCATTTTATCTAAAGCACCTTACATATTTTATGAAGAATGATCCAGGGAAACATTTTCAGTCAGTATTATATGTCGGATGTTGGTCAGTGCAGAATCTGTAGCTGCATGGGACTTATTTCTGCATAATGGCTGGTTTCTTAGCTATGTCTCAGGTAACTTAGTCCTCAGAGGGAAATACTTCTACCCTTCTCTCATGTCTCCCATGAAGTTGTGTCAAGAGGATTGAGTCTCTCGCCCTGCCTGGAGATTGGCGAGCATATTTGTTGTACTAGAAACGAACTGAGACAGCCATGAAAACTTCTCTCCTTCACACATAGTCTCCTATCACTTCTTGAACTTTCTCTTCATTTGCCTGTTTGGAAAAAGGCTGCTCTATTCTACGCATGGGTAGTGGAGAACAATTAGGTTGCTGTTTAAAAAAAAAAAAAGGACAACTTTTCACACCTGGCTTCCCTGGAGAGAATGGCCAAGTAATTGGTGTGTGGTTTGCAAAAGCAAATCTCCACTCTCATGGCAGGTGTGAACATTCTCTCTTCACATGCTGCAGTCGTTGGGGAAAGTGATGGAAGTGCTTTGAGGAGAGAGGCTGGTTGCTCATTGCTTGAAGCTGGCCACTGAATGACAGTCTACTAACAGAGAAGCGGAGAACCACTGGGAAAGGGACTGGTGGATTTAATTTGTTTCTGGGAATGGAGCCTTCTGACACCGTGCTAGGAACTAACTCATTAGGTATGACTGTGTAAAAACGTTGGCATTCTGAGATGAAGTGATGTGATCACAATGTGTCACACGAAGAGGGGTGTTGGGTGTACCTTTAAAACACGATATAGGAGGCTAGGAGATGACATAATTAGTAAAATGACTGCTATGTGAACGCAAGGACCTGACCTCAGTTCTCCAGAATACCCCTCCTCTCCTGCCACCAAAAGCCAACCTGGTGGTGTAACACCACCAGGGATAGTGCTCACTGGTGCTCACTGAAGCTTACTGGTGTTCCCTGGCCAGTCTAAGCTGGTTGATAAACCCTAGGTTCAGTCAGAGATTCTTCTATACCAGAAACTAAAGTAGGGATTGGGGAAGACACCCAAGGTCAACCACTGTCCTCCTCAAGCTCATATTACATACATCTGTGCAAACACACAACACACATATGTAGATATGTATGTATGTACACACATCTATGCACACATGTATACACACACATATGCACACACATAGCCAAGTAGATAAATGTGAAAACAAGTATTTCCAATGAAAGAAGTTACCAGAGTAGAATATAGTCACCATTTTAAGTATTTGTGTACATATTTGGGTGTCTGCATGTGTATTTGTTGTCTATCTGTGTGGTGTCCAGAAAGAGAAAAGAGAGAGAGGGCTTTCACAGAACCTACTAAAAATTGGATATTTATTGTATGGTTGTTAAAGGTGAGAGGAAGCGAACATCAGTGTGAGTGAAAGATCAAAGCAAGAAAATACCAAGTATAGTTATGATATCAATAGCCAATGAATCACTGATGAGGAGAATCTATGAGCCTTGACAGGCAATTAGGCAGGAGTCGTTTCTCTTCTGCGAGCCAGTTGAAGTGGTTATTAACCATGCACAGAGCAACGTAATGGGCTAAAAACAAAAGCCAGTTAAAAATAATATGTCTGCTTTTTACTAGGCCTGGGCTTAAATAAAAAGACCCCCAAAAACCCAAAGTAAGAGATTTTATATCCCCAAATAGGACTTAACTGAAAGTGTGCAAACCTCTATTTTTGCAGAGTCCCGACAGCCTGGACTGCTTGAGCTCCCTTGTTCCAGTTCACATGTCCTCCGGTTGGCTGATGGCTGTGCTGGAGATTGCACTGCACCAGGTCAGCAAGCATTAGCGCAGACTTCAACAGTAAAACAACATCAACTAGAGAAGAGTCCAAGAGAAAACGCCACCCAGAAGTGCCCTCTTAGGAAACCAGGGACAATAAAAGATGAAGGAAAATGAAAAGACAACGCAGCGGGTTGTTGACTGGTTAAATCACCGCATAGACTTGTGTCTCTACACAACTCTATGAACAACTGTCCATTCCATTAATTCAATTAAAACAGGTATTGGGTTGTGCTTAATTTAATATGCATGTATAAATACATATATAGATATATAGTTATGACACCCATGTATCTCAAATAAGATATTTTCATCAAAATTCATATTGATAAAGTTATATGTAATACATATATAATTCAGTTTGTATATTAATGTATATATTATACACATTGAATCACAGTGCACAGTTTTCATTTCTTTTCTTGGTTTTTCTTCCTTCCTTCCTTCTTTTTTCCTTCCTTCCTTTCCTTTCCCTTTCTTCTTTCTTTCTTTCTTTCTTTCTTTCTTTCTTTCTTTCTTTCTTTCTTTCTTTCTTCCTTTCAGGGCAGAGTTACTCTATATATTCCTGGCTGGTCAGGAAACTCACTACATAAAGCAGACTGGCCTTATGACTCATGTAGGTTCATCAGGTTTTGCTTTCCAAGTGGTTGGAATAAAGGTGTGCACCACCATGCCAAGGGTTTATTTAACTTCAATTGCCTCAATTTTCAAATATTTGTCTGACCACTGTGTACATTAACTAGAGAGGGAAAGAGAATTCTACATGCCTCTATTCATGCAGTATACACTGATATTTCCACCCATTCCTTATACTTAAGTATGCTTCTCTTGAGTTCTTGCCACTGTAATGCAAGACAGGCAAATAACCAAAACACATGGAAAGTATATTTCTAAAAGTTAAATGAACTCTATCCACGTTTTAAACTGTTATTGTAATGTCTTCAAGTCTACATCAAGTATATTTGTACTTTTTGAACTAAGTTTTCCCTTCAGAAAGTTAATTCAGGTACTCTTCCTAAACAAACCTATTTCTAGGATAATTTTTAAATACTAAAATATACCAAAGATGGCTCAGCAGTTAAGAGAACTGACTGCTCTTCCAAAGGTCCTGAGTTCAAACCCCAGCAACCATATGGTGGCTCATAATCATCTGTAATGAGATCTGATGCCCTCTTCTGGTATGTCTGAAGACAGCTACAGTGTACTTATAAATAAATAAATCTTTAAAAAAATACCAAATAACTACATTTAAATATGAGAATACATAGATGAAATAGACAACAAAACGTTGCTGAGTTCCACATGTAGTTTTATATCTGTTGCTAGGTAACAATGACCTGTATTTGCATATGTCCCTGTATTTACATATTATATACATGTATATATGATGTATGTGTATGTACAAACATATATGATTTATGTGTATATAATTCACACCCACACACACCCACAAACACACAGCTCTAGGGCAAATGGAATTTCAATCAATGTGAGGTAGTAACAATGCTCACTAGTAACTTCCCACTCTTAGCACAAGACTTTGCCAACACATCTACAATTACTCCCCTGCTTTCTGTGTCATCAGAAAACAGTGCCCTGGTATTTCATTTCCTGCTTCACAGACCAGATATTTTTAGCAACTTGAGGACGTGTGACTGGAAAACATGAGCAGCGCTGAGAATTGTATTCCCTTCCAGTCTTCATAGCTAAGGGGAGTTAGAGTTGAACAAGTCCCAGTGCCGCATAGAAACTGAAAATATTAAATTCACAAGCTTAGACTTTGGCATTGAAACTGACTGTGAAGGTTTTTCTGAGTGGGAAGAAAGGACCACACAAGCTAGGATTTAGAAATCTCCTGGAAATGGCCAAAATGGCTCACCATTAAACATGTCAAGACTTCAATTCTTTTTATCCCTGAAGTCAAAGGCTTGAGTAGATAAACTGTAGAGTTGTCAAATTAAATAATTATTGCATTTATGGTATTATCCA